>NC_143013.1:195366079-195524538 GCF_055824585.1 Amblyomma mixtum
GTGGTCGCTCATCTGCCTCGGTGAAGCCTCCGACCGTGTGCGCATATGGGCCGCAAGCTTCCACGAAAGGCTCTAAGCGCTCCTTCCTAGAGGGACCCTTACAATGTGGCATGACTGGCTGAAGCAATTCCTCATCAGCGACTTCTAGGATTCCGGTACACCTGTTGGGCGGACCCGCAAGGAAATCGCAGCGTAGGTCGCGGGTCGCCCCTATCAGCGGCCGAGTAACATCACTTCTCTGAGGGCATGGAGCGAATTCTCTGTCGCCACTGCCGAAATTCCTCTCATCGACCGCATAGCTTATCGCGGCATTACACGGGTCTGATTTTTCCTGATCGAAACAGCCTCGCTTACCCAGCTGTGCTGCTAGCTTCTTCGCCACCGCTGTGAGCGCTCCGCATGGTGTTTGAACACACATGCTGCCTTCATCCAACCCTGTCTGGCATACTGGTGCTTGAGTTGCCAACAAAAGGTCGCTCTGGGCAACCCGGCCGGCCGAGCATTTCATGTCACGCTCATCAGTGCAATTAGCGTCGCTAATGGCATGCTCGGCTGCCTCGCAGCACTCCACTTGCACAGTCTGATCATAGGTCGAATTTTCCGCAGTCACATCCGTGTGGAGCTCACCTCCACCTTGGGAATTAAGAGCTGCTGGTCTGTGTGAACATTATTGGCTGAGTCTACAACTTACGGCTCCCCAACGCTAACGTTAGCGGCACTGTTTGCAGGAACCTGTGCTGCCTCTTGTCTGTTCTCATTATGAACGGACTGAATTCCGTGTCTGCTATCCTCTTTAATCACCGTCTAGATTAGCGTTTTACCAGCTCCTTTCGCGCTAATGAAGCCTGGCTGTGTCTGTGCAGGCTCCGGCAGTACACATGCCGCTATCCGTGAGCGTTGCTCCTTCTCAATTCTCTTCCTCTCCTGCCGTAGGTTCTTCGCCTATCGCTAACTGGCGTTTCAGGTCTAAAATATAAGCGTCACTTCTCTCTTTTGCTCGGGCTCGCTCAGCCTCTGACATTTGGGCTCGTTCATGGCCATCCCAATACCCACATCAAATCCGCCAGCTGACTGCAGCCATTGTGCCTTGGTCAATTTTAACCCTGCGGCTCAAGCCCTCCCGAGACAAGTAAAGTGAGACTGGGGAAACTCACTCTGTTGTCGGGCTGTCGATCACGGCACTTGCTGAGCAGCAGCAGCAGGTTGCGTCCACAGGCGCAGATGAGTGGCCGACATCCAGAGTTCCGAACAGGCCCATCACTTGCTCCCGGCAGACGAAGTCGGCAACCACGGGTGCCGCCGAAGTCGCAGCGCTTCGCTCCGGCGGTCCCGCTTCGCTCGCTCCTTGCGCTGTCGTGCAGTCTTGACTCCGAAGCCTCTGACAAATATCTCGCCTGAGTTGGACCTTGGTGCCCGGGGCTTGTCACCAATATGTTGCCCCGTCAGCCTTCCGGAAGGTACTGCCTCCAACCGCTCAGCACGAAGCCGCTCAGACGATCCTGGTCACGGCACCAGTTAACTTGAAACACTTATCCTGGTGACGGCACCACTCAAGTTTCTCCTCCGGATCGTCGCCGGAATGGCCGGTTCGTCTATGATCGTACGTGGTTAGCGGTTCGAAGGCCACTTCGCGCCTTCGTCCACTCGTCCGGCAGGACGTTGCCGGATTGGGGCAGCCGCTCCAAACTTCTTGAGGAGCAAAACTAGTTTATTCAAGACAAGACCAAAAATAAAGGCAACAGAAGAAAAAGGTGGTTACCAGAAAGGCTGGCTAAAAGCGGCCGAGACTGGGACTCGGCGCGCTCCCTCCGCTCTTTGTTTGCAGCGGGTTTGAATACATTAGATAATTGGGCGGAGCTTTATTAAATCTGTTCTCGCCCAATTTCAACCAATACTGCTGATATTGCACTGTACATACAAGTGGGCGGAGCCCAGTGCTCGCCAGATCGCGACTCTAGGGGCGCCAGTAAAGCCCACTGCATAGCTAGGCAGTCGGGGGTTTAAGAAGTCGCCTACCTTACTGACCCCTCCCTTAAGAGCTAATCTCTTTTCAAACGGAAACAGTCATCAGCCCCTTAGGCCCCGTTTCTCGCAGCCTTGGACAGCGTCCGAAGCGCGCGACGTGCTGTCACCATACCTAACCCCTCCAGACTTCTGACGGACACGGTAGTTACCACCGAGAGGGGGAAAGGGGATACTGGCGCCATAGGCTTCTGCCTTAACAGAAGGGAAAAGCAATTGTTCTGTGAAGCTACGTTACAAGGGGTGAGCTTAAATGAGCAGATAAAGAACTTTCTACGGGAAGGCCAAACCAGCATACATGCCCCATGAGTCAACGCGATGTCTGAGCGCTTGTGGCGCTCGGCTGCTGACCCGGAAGACGTGGGATCGATCACGGCAGCGGCGGCCGAATTTCGATGGAGAGAAATTCTAGGGCCCGTGTGCTGTGCTATGTCAGTGCACGTTAAAGAACCCCAGGTGGTCGGAATTTCAGGAGCCCTTCACTACGTCGTCCCTCAGCCCGAGTCGTTTAGGACCACCGATTCCCATAAACTGTTCAGCCTATTTTGGCTATGCCATTGAACTTAGTCATTCCGATAGTTTCACCTTATTTTGAAACGTGACCTTGACATTAAAATAGAATCCAAAGCATGCGGTTTTAGAAAAGTCGCGTGACAGACTACGTCATCAATCATGCCGCAATATGCGAATGGTCACGCCCTTCCCTGATAATCGAAGTTGCCAAGCGTCAAAAAATAAAAAACCCAGTTCAACACCAATTTTATAAACGGAATGAGAGAACAAGGTCTTGGGCTCAGCTTTGATTCTAACGTTTCAATCACACTAAAGGAGAATCACAATGAATCTCATATTCGAACAAGTGACCCCAGCGAATATGACCATAGACGAACTGTAAACTGTAGCCAACAACTTCCTGAAACATGACGGTGTTCCCCAAAATGGCGCGAATCAGGAAGCACGCAAAATACTGAATAAATGGGTAAAGAATGCAAAAATTGAGTAATTAATAGGAATCAGGAGTCACATATAGCAACCGCAAGCAAATAGTTATGCCTACAGGTAAGAAAGAATCTAATCATAGTAGAAGCAAGAACAAAGCTCTATCGGTAGGCCATTTGGTTTTCTGCAGCTGATAAATTTTAGTACATTTTCTTGCAAAAAACGTGCGCGTAAAAATCGAGTAAATGTGTTGTTTTTGATGCGAGTTAGAAGACGCACGCAGATGCTTCTCAATGCTAGCAACCCACACAACTATTGAATGGTTGTGTTCAGCTGTGGGGGCCATTGTGTGCTTCTTGAGTAAGGACCTGCCACTAAGAATGTAGTCTAGCTTGTTTTCGCGACCAAGAAAATTTAAATTTCATCTGGGTCAGAAGGAAATGCCAATTGTTTATTGACACTACCGGGTGTCTTTATTTTTAATTCTGTAATTGCCGTACAATCTTCAGCTACTGCTTGCGGGATTTCAAGTCCTGGTTCTAACTGATGATACTGTTCTCATGCCCTTTTATTTCTTATCTATTTCATCACCTTGCACACGCACAACACTGTTCGCAAATGAACTAAAACAGAACTCTGAAGGAAGAATTCGTAAGAAAATTCAATTCCAACGTGACCTTCATATGAAATTCCACAGGACGCAATACCACTGCTGGCAGAAAGCGGCGGCATCCTCAGTTGTTGCTACACCTGAACTAATCGCTACGCCATATCTGTGACTGGTGGCCAGTTCATCATTCGGAGCTTCACGTAACTGAACTTCTTCAATCGGGACATGATTGTGCTAATAATGTCATGCAAGACACGACAGTGGCGTAACAAGGTGTAAATCGCACATGCTTTATTATCTCAGCTCGCGCAGCTATATCCAGTGTCATGGCCGGAGAAAATATTGCGTTTTTCTTTTCCAAATCAAAGTATTAAACATGCTTCCTCGAACAAATGCTAAAGAATCAAAGTTCATATAAGTCGAGCACAAGAGATATTCAAAAATCAAGGTGCAGTACAACAACTGTTTCTTAAAGCAGATAGACTTCACTGATTAGCCCGCTCTGCTGTCTTGTTCTATGAACGAACACGCACTACAGAAGAGCTGCTTCCTAATGTGGACCGAACCAGGATGCCTGCATTTTTGGTGCGATGTAATCAGGCCCCGTTTCTGATAATATGACGATACGGACATATAACGGTTTCAGTTTGTTTTCTGAACCTCGAGTAATAAGGTCAAAATGCAACGTTTGAGTCGCAAGAGAGTAAAAATGATCCCAGCAGGACTACCTAGAGACCAAGGCGGCTTCAAAGAGTGAGAAAAAGTTAGAATAAAATGACCAATTCCAACTGCTTCCATCACAAGAAACAGAAGATGTGGAGATACGTGTTACACCTTCTTTGTATCTTGTCACATGGCTAAGACATCTCTTAAAGGGTCACCGAGCTAAACCTTTAGAGCTGCATTTTGAAAAGAAAACGGATTTTACTGGCTAGAACTGAAGAATCCGACCTGCTTATTTGAAAAAAAAAAGGCACTGAATCCACTTTTCTAAGGAAATTCTTGCTGCCGGACCTGGCGACCGCTTCTGGAAGCTATAACTGTGACGTCACATAATGCTTGCTATATACCTATGTACGTGTGTCTTTGGATGACTATGAACGCTGTCAATAAACTTGTAAAATCAGTTCCGTGCATGTGCTCGTGTAGTCAGTACCTTAAAGGGCAAAAGAATGAAGGATGCTTACCCTGTATTAGATGTCCAGGAAGGATTGGTCCGGGTCTTGAACAGGTTCCTCGGACGGCACGGTCTCGCCGTCCAGCCAGGCCGGGAATGGTGCACCGGTGACGGGGTAGGCATCGTCTTCCTGCTCGTCTTGAAGGGCCGGCGCGGTGTCCTCGGCAGGAAGTTGGAGTCCGCTGGGTCCCGGGATGGCCATCAAACAATCCTGGCTCTCAGCAGCAGGCGCAGGGTTCGAGGGCGTCTCCATACTGCACCGCTTTGAAGGGCCGGGCTCGTCTGCGGAGCAGAACGAGTTACTTGAGTTTAACCTTTCGCCTTTCACGCCGGGTCTAAGAGACAGAGAGAGTGAAGCTTCCAAGCTCTTACCATCAGTAGGATCACGCTGCTGCTCATGGCTGGAGCAGGTGGCAGCAGGCGCAGCGGGTGCTTCGACGTCATCTTTCGAGTCAGTGTCATCCTCGCTGGTGTCGCTGGAAGAGTCCATCAGCCACAACCACTTCTGTAAATGCCTCTCCAGCAGCATTCGTCGGTGAATTCCCAGGTCACGAGGGTCCTCGTCATTGTCCCGGATCTTCTGTACAGCTGCGTAGAGAATAGAGCGTATATTCTTATCCATGGCAGAAAAGAACAGAGTACTCACAGAGTTTCACAAACTCCAAGAAGCGGGAGCGTCCGTCCAGTAGTACTGTCGGGAACAGAGTGGGTGCGTGCCTATTTCCGGTCGCGCTATGCGGACGTGTGGAAAGGGGAACGATGCATCTGAGGGGACAGACCAATAAGCGGCCAGAAGGAAAGGGAAAAATTGGAACGGGAAGAGGGAAGGTTGAAGCTTATGTATGAATTCTTATCACAGAAACTTTTCCTGTTTCTGTTTTTTTCTTCGCTGCTGTGGACATTTCTTTACGAACATATTTTAACGACCAATGAAAGAGCAGTGAAATAAAATGGAGACACCCATCTCAGACCATATAGTAAGCATTTCACGGCTTCCTCTCTAAGCCCAATTACTGAAAAGTATTGGAAGGAAAAACGATGGATATTTTAATTGGCTCTAAAAACTTGTAGGACGCATTATTATCATGGAGTCTCCCAGTGCGATATTATAAAAAAACATCATTGCTAGTTTTCATGCACGACCACCCATACCTAAAAATGGATAGAGAGATTTCTCATGGATTTTTTTCTGCCTGTTAACAATTGCAGGACGCTGCTAGCTGTTGCGCACCTTGGCAAGTGCGGCGTTTGAAGGGTAATTACGTAAAAATTGTATTGCCCACTTTAGAGTAAAGCACCTTTCAATCAACAGAAGAACGGGTTAAAAACAACCGGCACCATCCTTTTTTCCCCAGTATTTATAGAAAACCCGCGAAATATAAAAAAAAACTGTGTTACTGCGCGGACGTACTGTATAGCGTTGCCAAGCGCGCTTTAAATAGATTATGTGTGCCCGGTCACAGCCTCGAATGAGGTCCAGGACACAGCTGTCAGCATAGGCTGCAAAGTGCGTAGGCACATCTCCCAGGAATTGAGAGCGCGCGTTGTGTTCTCTGATAAGCGATAGGGAGGCCACAGTGAGGAAATTTAGGAGACAGTTCTTATTGAGCAATAGTTCAAACCATTTTCCGTTTTCTTTACCTGTACCATTTTACAAACCGTCGAATAGTATAGCGGCAGCTGACTTGGGTATGTTCAGCGCGCGTGTTTAGAGATTTCAAAACGCAGTTTAGAGGCTGCATTGTTGTAACGCTTGAGTGCAGGCATGTTTAATTTTTTCATACTTCACAGGCTCCTTTTAAATATCACAAAAATGAACGCGGAGAATGCACGGTGGCATATATAATTATATTTTAGCCCCCTCTGCATCTTCACGAAAGGTGTTTGGTCCTAATGTGAATACTACTTTTGTCTGTAATTAATCGTAGTTCAGTAGTTCTTAAGCAGAAAAAACCGTCCCAAGAGCTTTACTTGGCGGGAAACACTGTGCTTTGGTTTCAACAAGCTGGAATTTCCCTTCAAATTTTCATTGTTGGTTCTATAGTTACGTGCACCACACCGCAAGCGCGCCCAACGTATGTCCGGTACGAACCACATTTAGAGTAAGAGTAGGATATTCCGACGACTGTCTAACCGTTGTTATTTTTCCAACACACTATTTAACACACGCCTCTGGGTACAGCAAAATGTTGTGTGCAGAGGCTATATATAAAGTAGCCAGCTAGCGGCTACGCTGCTGTAACTTCACAGAAAACACGACTTAACGCAAACACGAAACTAAACACAAATAGTACAGCTAAAAGCATGGAAAGGAAAGAGAGCAAATCGACAACAGAAACTAAAGCTCTGGGGAATTCAAATCAAATACTTCGTTCAGTGTTCGGTAAAAAAAGAAACCAAAACAAATTTTAGTTTTCACCGCTAATAAAGTAGTGTTTGTTCTTACCGGTGCATCGCAAGGATGACAGGTCATAGAAGGGAAAAACAATTGTTGAGTGAAGCTACGTTACAAGGGGTGAGCTTTGATCAACAGATAACGGACTTTTTATGGCAAGGCGAAATCAGCATTCATGCCCCATCAGTCACCGCAGTGTCTGAGCGCTTAATTATGGCGCTCGGCTGCTGACCCGGAAGACACGGGTTCGATCACGGCCGCGCCGGTCGAATTTCGATGGAGGCGAAATTGTGAAGGCCCGTGTGCTGTTCGATGTCAGTGTACGTTAAAGAATCCCAGGTGGTCGAAATTTCCGGAGCCCTTCACTACGGCATCCGTCAGCCCGAGTCGCTTTGGGACGTCAAATTCCCATAAATTGTCCAGCCTTTTTCGACTATGCCATTGACCTTAGTCATTCCGACGGTTTCACCATGTTTTGAAACGCTGAGTAACCTTGACGCTGAAATGGAATCCAAAGCATGCCATGTAACAATAGTCGGGTGATAGACTACGTCAACGATCATGCCACAATGTGTGAATGGTCCCGTCCTTCCCTGTATAATAGAAGTTGCCAAGCGTCAAAAAGAAACGCAAAATAACGTCAGTTGTATAAACGGAATGAGAGGACATGGCCTTTCGCTCAGCTTTGATTCCGACTTTACAATCACGCAATGGAGCACCACACTGAAGCTCATATTCTAACAAGTGACCCTAGAATATTGTAACGGAAAATAGGGCGACAGGTCGCTAACCGGCAGAATACAGCAAGCAGCCAGCCAGCCAGCGCGAGACACTTCAACGTCTTCGAAGACACTTCAGCGCCACCTGAGAACACCAGGTGGCATTACTCCCCCTCCCAAAAAAAAGAAAAACATAAAAGCGGGGTTGCAGTACGGGCAGTGGAAAGAGAAAAAAAAAACAGCACAAGCACATAAAAATGTACAAGGGAGGTGGGCGAAGGTGTCCCACGCGAAAACTAGCGGAACACTGAGCGTACTATCCATTACCGCGTGAAGTAGGGTTTCATGCGGACAACGTGCACAACCTCAGAGCGGGGTGGACGACGCTGAGGCTGCACAGTCCCGTCAGGAAGAACTTCGTAGGTCACTTCGGTGACGCGGCGCAAAACTCGGTACGGTCCAAAGTAGCGGCACATCAGTTTTTCAGACAAGCCTGGGCGGCGTACCGGGGTCCACACCCAAACTTGGTCACCCGGATGGTACTCGACGTGCCGATGACGGAGGTTGTAGCGGCGCGCATCCGTGCTCTGCTGCCGCTGAATGTGTATACGGGCAAGTTGACGTGCTTCCTCGGCGCGCTGAGCCAACTTCTCGGCGTCTGGCGTGAGTGGGTGGTCATCAGTGCAGCATGGAAGCATTGCATCCAGCATCGTCTGAACGTCACGTCCGTAGACCAGACGAAATGGTGTAAATCGGGTCGTGTCCTGGGTGGCCGTGTTGTAAGCGTACGTGACGTACGGGAGAATCTCGTCCCAGGTTTTGTGCTGCGAGTCTATGTACATTGCGATCATGTCGGCGATCGTTCTGTTGAGTCTCTCTGTGAGCCCGTTCGTCTGTGGGTGATAGGCAGTGGTTTTGCGATGGTTCGTGTGACTGAGCTCGAACACGTCGCGCATAAGCTGTGCCGTAAACGCCGTACCTCGATCAGTGATTACGTGGGACGGTGCGCCATGACGCAGCACGATTTGTTGCATAAAAAACTGGGCGATCTCAGATGACGTACCGCGCTGCACCGCCTTTGTTTCCGCATACCTTGTTAAATAGTCGGTCGCGACTATGATCCATTTATGACCGGCCGATGACACAGGGAATGGGCCCAGAAGATCGATGCCGTCTTGATCAAAAGGCGTTCGAGGCGGTTCAATAGGTTGGAGCAAGCCCGCTGGCTTGAGAGGAGGCGCCTTACGACGTTGGCAATCGCGGCAGCCTCTGACGTAACGCTGGACGGCGTGAGAAAGTTTGGGCCAATAATACGCCTGGCGCACGCGTGCAAGTGTGCGGGCAAAGCCCAAGTGGCCGGAGGTCGGCTCATCGTGACAAGCCAGAAGGATGTCGGCGCGGAGATCTGCCGGAACAACGAGGAGGTGCGCTCGGTCAACAGTGCTGGAGTTTTTCTTAAACAAAATGCCGTTCCGGAGACAGAAGGCCGGCAGGTTTCTAGAAAATTGTCGGGGTACGACAGAAGCTCGGCCCTCCAGATAATCAATGATAGGTCGCAGGTCTGGGTCAGCGCGCTGTCGGGTCATTAGGTCTATGTCGCTGACAACTCCAATAAAACCACTCTCGTCCTCTGTGCTATCATCCGCTAACCCGACGGGTGCGCGAGAGAGTGCGTCAGCGTCTTCGTGCGTCTGGCCAGATTTGTGCACAATGGTGTAGTCGAATTCTTGGAGACGGAGGCTCCATCGGGCTAGGCGCCCCGATGGGTCGCGAAGATTGGCAAGCCAGCACAACGAATGGTGGTCGGTAACTACTTTGAACGGGCGGCCGTAGAGGTACGGACGAAATTTCATGGTTGCCCACACAACCGCAAGGCATTCTTTTTCTGTGGTCGAATAGTTTGTTTCAGCGCGAGAAAGCGTGCGGCTTGCATACGCGATGACCCTTTCCACGCCACCTTGGTGTTGGACGAGTACGGCGCCGAGGCCGACGTTACTCGCGTCGGTGTGGACTTCGGTTTCAGCCTCTTCATCAAAGTGCGCAAGAACAGGGGTTGTTAGCAGTCGTCTGCGCAGCTCGGCAAAAGCCTCCTGCTGCTCGGCAGCCCACACGAACTGTGTATCATTGCGCGTGAGGTGGTACAGGGGTGCGGCAATCTTTGAAAAGTCGGCGATGAAGCGGCGGTAATATGCGCACAGACCCAAAAAACGTTGTACACTTTTCTTTGTTGCAGGAACAGGAAAGTTGGCGACGGCAGCAGTTTTATCGGGGTCGGGCTTAACGCCATCGGCACTCACGAGGTGACCGAGAAACTTCAACTCTTTGTACCCAAAGTGGCACTTCTCTGGCTTTAGCGTTAAGTCGGCCGATCGGAGGGCATCTAATACTGTCCTCAGGCGTTCAAGGTGTTCGGCAAAGGTTTCGGAAAAGACGACGACATCATCCAGATAAACCAAACAAGTTTGCCATTTTAGTCCAGCGAGAACGGTATCCATCATCCGCTGGAAAGTTGCCGGCGCTGAACATAGCCCAAAAGGTAGCACTTTAAATTCGTACAGTCCGTCGGGCGTCACGAACGCCGTTTTTTCGCGGTCCCGCTCGTCGACCTCTATCTGCCAGTACCCACTCTTTAAATCAATGGAGGAGAAGTACTGGGCTCGACGAAGTCTGTCGAGCGAGTCGTCGATACGAGGCAGCGGGTAGACGTCTTTTTTAGTGATGTTGTTCAGTTTTCGATAATCCACGCAGAAGCGGAGTGTACCATCCTTTTTCTTCACCAGCACGACAGGTGAAGACCAGGGGCTGCTGGAAGGTTGAATGATTCCATCTGAAAGCATCTCCTTCACCTGCGTTTGGATCGCCTCACGCTCCTTCGGTGAGATACGGTACGGCTGCTGATGGATGGGGCGGGCATCGTCGGGCGTAATGATGCGGTGCTTGAGAAGAGCCGTTTGCCGGACTTTCGACGAAGAAGCGAAACAGGTAGCGTATTCGAGTAGGAGGGCGCGTAGTTCTCGCTGTTGAGTCACCGAAAGATCCGGGCTGATGTCAAGGGATGGGCGCACAGGTCTAACAGCTTCGAACGCGAAACATTCAGAAACCTCCGCTAAGGGGTCGACGAATGCGATGGCAGTAGCACGAAAAAGGTGCCGGGGCTCGTTAGAGAAGTTAGTCACCAGGAGCTCAGAGCAGCCGTCGCGGAGATGGATGAGACTTCGCGCTGAGCAGATGCCGTGGGTGAGCAAAAGGGACAGGTTGCCCTCTGCGACCGCTGTCCCTTCACGTGGGCCGTCGCAGTGAACACTCACAAAAACACTGGCGCGTGGCGGAATCCAAACGCTCTCGGCGGATATTCGAAGGGCGGCGCGGCGTGGACAGTCCTCGGAGTAAACATTAGCTTTCTCGGTAGAAAATGTGACAGTGCGCTTTCGGAGGTCAATAATAGCTCCATACTCTCGGAGAAAATCAACGCCAAGGATACAGTCACGGGAGCAGTCAGGTAGAACTAGGCAGCTGACAACAAATGTGGAGCTGCGAATTTGGACTCTTGCTGTGCATAGGCCAAGCGGAGTTACGACATGTCCGCCAGCCGTGCGAATCTGCGTGCCGGACCATGGCGTCATTACTTTTTTAAGAAGCGCCGCTAGCTTTCCGCTTAAAATCGAGAAATCAGCGCCAGTGTCCACCAAAGCACTAACCTTATAGCCATCGAGAAGCACGGGTATATCCAACGAGAATCGATCTCCGAGTTCAGGTACTGCAGTCGTTGCCTTTAAATCGCGGTCGGTCGCTGTTCGCTTTGTCGGGGGGTCTTGTTCGCATCGATTGCCAGCGGCCTCGCCCCCTGAGGTCGCTCTCTTTAGTTTTCCCGGCGGGGACTTGGCGACCGTCTCAGCGCCATCCAGGAGGAGCTTTGGGGCTGTGGCGAAGGTCGGCGTGGTTATGGAGACCGAGACTGCCGCTGGGGAATTGTCGCCATGCGCTGCTGGGCTACGTAGTCCTCGATCTCCCGGGGTCGTTGACCTCTTGGTGGACGGGGCATGTCGATAGGGAACCCCTGCAGCCCAAGCTGTCGATACGGGCACTGGCGATACAGATGACCGGGTTCCCCGCAGTGAAAGCAGAGACGCCGCCGATCTGGAGCACGCCACAGGTCCGTCTTCCGCTGTGGTGATCGTCGATTGTCGATGTAGTACGTGTCGGGGTGTGCGGAAAACAGCGAGCCTTGATTGGACGGAGGAAACTGCGCCGAAGAGGGCGCAGGACGTTGCAAGGCTTCAGCATACGTTGGACGACGGCACTCCGTGGGTAAAGGCGGCGGGTCAACGGACGGGAACGAAGGTCTCAAGGCTTGGACCTCTTCGCGGACGAGGCTAGCGAGAGAGCCGGCCGTCGGCAGGGGAGCACCGAAAAGCGCCTGGAGCTCTTCGCGCACAACGGTGCGGATCAGGTCGCGGAGAAGACCAGGGTTAGCCCCGAAGGCAGGAAGCGGCTCTGTAAGTGAAGCGGCGAGTACCGGCCGGTCGTAGGTGGTAGACCGCCGCAGGAGCATCTTCTCCATCGTGACCGCTTCCGTGAGAAACTCAGCAACAGTCCCAGGTGGACTGCGCACGAGACCAGCGAAAAGTTGCTCCTTAACGCCGCGCATGAGTTGGCGCACCTTTTTATCTTCGGGCATGGCCGGGTCAGCTCGCCGGAAGAGCCGAGTCATATCCTCCACGTACATGCTTACAGTCTCATTCGGCATCTGAATGCGAGACTGCAAAGCCCGTTCAGCACGTTCTCGACGATCCGTGCTGGTGTAGGTCTCCAGCAGGCGTCGGCGGAACTCGTGCCATGATGTTAGGGCGTCTTCTCGGTTTTCGTACCAGGTACGCGCACCATCCTCGAGACTAAAGAAGACGTTTCGAAGCTTGGCGGCGTCGTCCCACTGGTTGAATGAGGCCACGCGTTCAAATTCGAGAAGCCAGTCTTCTACGTCTTCGAGCTGACTGCCGTGGAATGGTTTGGGCAGTCGCGGATTCTGCAAGGTGTAGTAGGCTGCAGCTGGCATCGCAGGTCGATGGGTGGGTGCTCTGGCAGATTCCAAAAGCCCGTGTTCGGGAGGTAGGCCTTGGTTTCTCCGGCTAGCACGGTGCACGGGGGTGTCCACTAGCGAAGGACTGGAGCCCAGGGTATCCGGAGGAGTATGAGACATATACGGGGATCTTTACCCAGCGCCTCCACTAAAATATGTAACGGAAAATAGGGCGACAGGTCGCTAACCGGCAGAATACAGCAAGCAGCCAGCCAGCCAGCGCGAGACACTTCAACGTCTTCGAAGACACTTAAGCGCCACCTGAGAACACCAGGTGGCAATATATCACTATAGATGAACTGCAAACTGTAGCCAACAACGTCACGGAACAAGAAGGTGTTTCTCACAACCGGTGCGAATCAAGAAGCATGCTAAATACTTAATAAATGTTAAAGGTTGCAAAAAAGTGAGCAATTAATCTGTGTGAGAACTCAAGTATAGCAACCGCAAGCAAAAAGTTATGCCTACAGGTAAGAAAGAATCTAATCATGGTAGAAGCCAGAACAGAGCTCTATCGGTAGGCCATTCGGTTTTCAGCGGCTGATAAATTTTAGTTGATTTTCTTGCAAAAAAGGTGCGCGTAAAAATGGAGTAAATGTGTTATTTTCGATGCGAATTAGAAGACGCACGCAGATGCTTCTCAATGCTAGCAACCCACACAACTATTGAATGTTTGTGTTCAGCTGTGGGGGCCATTGTGAGCTCCATGAGTAAGGACTGCCCTAAGCATGTAGTCAAGCTTGTTTTCGCGACCAAGGAAATTTGAATTTCAGCTCGGTCAGCGGGAAATGCCAATTGTTTATTGAGACTAGCGGGTGTCTTTATTTTTAATCCTGTAATTGCCGTATAATCTTCAGCTACTGCTTGCGAGATTTCAACTCCTGGCTCTAACTGATGATACTGTTCTCATTCCCTTTTATTTCTTATCTCTTTCAGCACCTTCCATATGCACAACACTTTTCGCACATGAACTAAAACTGAACTCACAAGGAAGAATTCGTTAAAAAATGCAATTCCAACGTGACCCTCATATGAAATTCCACAGGACGCGATACCACTGCTGGCAGAAAGAGGCGGCATCCTCAGTTGTTGCTGCACCTGAACTAATCGCTGCGCCATATCTGTAACCGGTGGCCAGTTCATCATGCCGAGCTTCACGTAACTGATCTTCTTCAATCGGTACATGACTGTGCTAATAATCCGATGTTAAAGACTACAGTGGCGTAACAACGTGTAAATCGCACATGCTTTATTATCTCAGCACGCGCAGGTGTATCCAGTGTTATAGGCGGAGAAAAAACTGCGTTTTTCTTTTCTAAAGGAAGATATTAAACATGTTTACTTGAGTAAATGCTCACGAATAAAAGTTCATAAAAGTCGAACACAAGAGATATTCAAAAATAGAGGTGAAGTACAGCACCTTAAAACAGACACACTTCACTGATTAGCCCGCTCTGCTTTCTTGATCAAGGCCCCGACACGCACTATAGAAGCGCAGTTTCCTAATTTGGACAGAACCAGGCTGCCTGCATTTTTGGTGGTATGTAATCGGGCCCCGTTTATGATAATATGATGATACGGACATTTAACGGTACGAATTTTTCTTTCCGAACATCGAGTAATTAAATCAAAACGCAACGGTTGAGGCGCGAGAGAGTAAAAAAGAACCTAACAGAATTGCATAGCGACCAAAGCGGCTTCCAAAACTAGTTTTAAAACATGGTAGAAAGAGGGTGTGGTTGATGGTCCTTTGCGATCACAAAAATGAACAAGGGAGGGGAAAACCTCAGGTTGCTTGAGCCAACGTTTCGACAAGGGGACTTGTCTTCGTCTGGGCGTCACGAAGACAAGTCCCCTTGTCGAAACGTTGGCTCAAGCAACCTGAAGTTTCCCCTCCCTTGTTTAGATTTAAAACAGTTAGTTTGCTTTATGCAGAGTGAGAAAAAGTTATAATAAAATGAACAATTCGGAATGCTTCCATCCAAAGAAACAGAAGATGTTGAGATAAGTGTTACACCTTGTTTGTATTTTGTCACATGGCTAAGATATCTGAAACTTTTACAGCTGCATTTTTAAAAGAAAGCGAATTTTACTGGCTAAAACTAAAGAATCCGACCTGCTTATTTCAAAAAGAAAAGGCACTGAACCCACTTTTCCTGGGAAATTCTCGCTGCCAGACCTGGTGACCACCTCTGGAAGCTACAACTGTGACGTCACAAATGCTTGCTATATACCTATCTACGTGTGTCTTTGGATGAGTATGAATGCTGTCAATAAATATGTAAAATCACTTCTGTGTATGGTCTCGTGTAGTCTACCTTATAGCGCAAAAGTATGAACAACTTTCACCTTGTATTAGATGTCCAGGAAGGAGCGGTCCGGGTCTTGAATCGAGATCATGGATGATGGTGGTATAGGAATCAGATGATGTGGTATCTGCAGCAGTGTGCAAGCCAGACGAGCTAGCGGCTGGTTGGTGTGAAGGCTTTGCCACCAGGTAGGTGGGGCCACGTGCTTCGCGGTTAAAAATTTATTAAGGCGGAAGCCTTTAATGCCTCATCGTTGTAAGCAGGAGTTGTCGACAGAAGATGTCACGCTTTTCAATTGGTCGAAATGCTGGTGACGTCACAGTGCGCGAATTTCAAATGGGGCCAATTGTACTTTGTCTAGTAACCATGCAACCAATCAAAGGGATCGTATAGTGATGCTCCAACTAAGTTGGACTGAGTTTAGTTAATTGCTTAATTAATAAATTAGCCTAATTAAGATAGAGAACAATGAAGAGGTCAGAAGAAAGAGGAAAAGAAAAGAAAGACGCGCGCCGCAGCGACAACAGCGTCCGCGGAAGACGCTGCTGAAAAAAAACAGATAACTACGAAACCGCGTTCGCTCCACCACCACGCACTTACCCACTCAGTTCGACGTTGCTCGTTTCATATACGTTGTGTCGAACATCCTAGACAGTTCCAACTATTGACAGGTGAATGACAGAACACGATGGATAGAAATACAATAATATAAATATGAAATAGCCTAATTAACCTTTCTAGTTAGACCGCATAAATCAATAAAACCGAGAACGAAATTGGTCGAGTTGGGGAATCGAACCAGGGTCTCCGGAGTGCGATACGAGCACGCTAGCCACTCCGTAATGCCAGCTGAATGGTTTGGAATGAACAAAGGCGCGTCTAGCTAATACGGCGTCTTCGTTCACTCCCATCTTCCCCCTTTCCCTTACGGCGAGGTGCAGGTGTCCACCCAGATATGCGAGAGAGATACATTTCCTTTCCTTAAAAAATAAATTTACCGTCCAGCAAGCTGTACAGCCAAATTGGCGATGGCGTTCTGTGGACTCCCTGGCAGCGTTGCAAGACGCTGTCGCGTTCCACTCTTACAGGCGAAGCTTAACATGTTAACCAGACATCAGTAACACACGCAGACAGCCAATGGACGCGTCATTCGCTGACAGCACTTCAATCATCATTCACAACCACATTCGTGACAGAATGCTGTACTAAGGCTTTCGCCTTGCACCACTTTAGTCGCCAAAGTGACTCTTAATTTTTTTCATTAACTTTTACGCCGAAGTTACCAAGGTTTTGCACGGGGCGCAGCCCCTCGGCAAGCCTTTTATATGATTTTGGCTGCGCCCCCTAGCACCTTTGCGATGTTGAAACAAAGATTACTTGACTCCTGTCCTGGACCAAATTCCTGTGGTTGTCCTGTACTCTGCTATGTTGAAGATCAAGAAGCTAGGCTTGTATTTGGCTAAAAGCGCTCACGTTCACAGCAGCTTATGTTATTTATGCCATGTGTGTAGCGCTGTAGAATTCGTAGCCATGTTGTTCTACTACAGGCGTGAGTTCAAGTATTAGTGTGTTTTTAAGTCAAGCCTGGATCTTATATGTGACCTGGTCTTGAACGCGCGTACTCGCAGCCCGAACATTTTAAAAGCACTACCCGGCACCAGCGATGACGACTGCTCTCCAATCGTGCAATGATGCACGCTGTAACGGTTTTCAAAGCAAAAACAAAAACCTAAACTAAAAGCAAGCAATCATAAAACCTTGAAACTTGATTGTGAAATTTTTTGTTTGTTTCCATTTTTCTCGTCAGAAAAAAGCGAAAAAAAAGACGTTTTTTTCCAAAATTGTAGTGTTTTTTTCAGGCCTTCACATCTCTTGTCTTGTTCCTCGGTTCCTCGGCTTGTTCCTCAGCCGGCCCCTTACGAAAATGGCAGATATGGGCCAGATATATTTTATATATGGCTGTAGATACTCATATATGGGATCATATACAGTTAAATAGGTCCATATATGGTCGTATATATGGCCAGATATGACCATGGGAAACCTGATGTGCCGCCATATACAGCTATATATGAGGGTATAGACCTCCTCCATGTTTGCAAACAAGCGAGGCGGCGCTGCAGTCGCTAGCGGCTCGCGGTAGGCAAGAGACCAGGGAGTGGCGTCCAGTTGAGGTGGTGCAGCGCCGGTTTTCAACGCTTGTAGGTGCGTTTTGAGTTTCTGAGAATCATAGCAATGGTTGGTGCTTTCAACTTAGTATTCCTCGAAGTACACGGGCTCGCGTTGGCCATGTACGGCGTATTTCGAGACATTGTATTGTATTATGGCTAGAAAGCGTTTCCGCCGTTGGTTTCTACCCTGGGCATTGAAAAAAAATAAGTTTTTGACACTCTGCACTAGCCAGAATGATTTTACCTCGGAACAGTAGTGAGGGAAGCACTGGCGTTTTTTCGGCAGAGAAGACGTGCGCTCACCGTCTGTTGACACACGAGTCGCGCAGTGCGAAAAGAGGGGACAGCGTCGATCGTGTCCCGATCTCATCTGTCTCGAGTAGCAGCTGTTTTTAGCCGTCAGATCAGGCACCAGCCAGGCCGACTTCTCCCCTTTATAAACTGGTCGATTTGGTGAAAAGTTTGGATTGCTGAAATTATATTCTTTCCTAGGCCTGGGTCTTCTGTTTGGTGACGAAAAACTATAGCAAACTAAATTCATAAAATTACGGTTTTTAGATCTGTGGTCGTCAAAAATTGTGAGGTAATGGGGTCTATGATGGTCCTGGCTCGTCGCGAATTCTGCGGGTTTCCGACGACGGAGCACCACAGTCACTACGAAAAAGAGGGTTCAGAGGCTTCGTTGATTTCAGTGCCGCATTTCTGTGACCAAAGCGAAAGCGAAGAGGCTATAAACGAGGGAATAAACTTAAAGGTTTGTTTTGCGATCTACCACATTTTCTGCGATTGGCATCACTCACCCCTTCGTAAATTTGTAATGAATGTAAATAGAATGATTCCAGAGACGTTGAGGAGTGCAATAAATCTCTCGACTTTTTTTTTTCATACAGGAGCAGTAGTATGTTATTTTGCATGCATGCATGCATAAGTACAGAGAATCTAAAAAAAAAGTAATACCGCTATCATAGAGAATAGGGCTTTGGGAACATGCTGGTTTAAAAAAATTTCCGCACTTTCTACTTAATTATTCAAGACACGGGGTGCATTGACGAGGGTGTTAATTGTAATTACCCAAGAACTGCACCAAGTATAGGCGAAAATAAAACGCATTACTGAAATTAGCAGAGAAATTTCATATTTGAGCCAAATTTGGTTACATATTTCATGCATCAATAAAGACAACACATTTCACTGCCTCATCCCATCTCGCTACGTGCTTCTGTTGGTAGCCAGCCTGCGGTTGCTTCTTTCCAAACAGGCTTCGCGATCATGTACTACTTCATGAAGCAGCTTACGACACATGCACGATGCAATGAAAAACATATGGCATTTAGCACAAAAGTACGCTGTTCGAAGCTGCCAACGTGACCGTGCAGGATTGTCACAACTTACCAGACTTCTTTCTACTAGAATCAAATAATTATGTCGGTCATGTTAAGAAATAGTTTTAAGTATATATTAAATGCCCTAAAACGTGCCATTATATTTTCGTATAACTTGTACACACGTTATAACATGCTGTGCTATCAACAAAATAACGCACTCCTTGGTGGCGAGTGACCCTGCCGGCGCCCGTGCACACCAGCTCAGGGTGATAAATACGTGCTCAGCAACATACATGCTTTTTTTTCCTTGCGCAATTTTAAGCGTACCATGCTGTTGTTCAGGTGAATGAGCGCAGCAACTTCCCTGCTATGAAGTAAGTGGACTGGCAGCGCCGGTCACACCCAGACCTCGCGCTTTTACTACTGCGGCCCATTTCCTAATGCGGTATTTATTTGCGATAAACCTATTAAGGCTAATCTAATTTTCTGTTTGATGATACTACGCGGATCCAACAGTGACGCAGCTGGTCAGTGCATGCTGCTTCTACAGTGCGCAGCGCAGGCATGATGCAGTCGCCGGTAGCTGCGGCAGCTGCGGTAGGCACGGGCAGGAGGAACCTGTTTTGCCTACCGCGCGAAAGTCGCTACTGACATCAGCGCCGCCGCATCTTCGTGACGTCGCGGGGTGAAGGAGGTCTATAAGACCACAAATACGGGCAGATACGGCCATAAAGTACCTTATATAGTGTAATATACTGCTATGTATAGTCGTATTTGCGTCCTTATATAGATGCTCTTTCTTTATATGGGGACCTTCAAATCCTTATATGGAGACAATCTCGCAGATATGGAACATATCCTACCTCATATATGGGATGCTTGTGCCATATACTTCCGAGCTTAAATAATTAACTTTGTGTCAAACATGATATTATTGGCTAATTAAGATGGTGAAACACACAGCACAACAAGGTACTAGGCTTTGTATGATTGAGGCTTCAATCAAGTTAGACTGCTATTACATACCGGTGTTTACCTAAGGTGAATTAAAGTACAGTGCTATAAATCACCTTCAACTTTGCTATGATTTAAATGTACTAATACATGCATATACGTGCTTTCTATCTTGGGTAGACTTCGAACCTTCTAGACGAACTGAACCTTCCTGACTGGGTCTAAATAAGTGGATTACAAGTCCAGCGAGTTGATTGCGATCGAAATCATAGTTTTTAGGAACATTGATAGATTATAGAGTCCCGAACGTACAACAAGCGCTTGGGGATCGAACTCAGCCCATTCGCAAACGTGATGAATACTCAAACCATCAAGCCGGTGGTGCGGTGTACGTTCCTTCTTTCGGCGCTGTTCCCCAAAACTATGTCGTTCTGAATGACTGGGAAACCTGCATTGTTTGCGGTAATGCCAGACAACAAACGTCTGCAAAACCGCTGCAGCATACAGCCATTTCTTGTCCACGAGCGTAAATAACACATCGCTCCTTGCGGCACAATGATGAAGATTAAAACGCTCTAGTATAATTGTCAGAGAAAAAGTACAAAATGTTTGGAAATTCATCTATCTAGAGTTGCCAGCAAAACGTTTACAATGCAGACGAGAAAAACTCCACAGCTACACGCAAATCTTTTACCCATCGCCTTTTCCGCGCCGCCGAGTCTCCGTGGTGTACTGACCAAACTCGCCATTCTACTCCGACTGTTGTGCCAAGCTGAACAGTTTGTAAAAAATCTGCAAATAGTTCTTGATGCTATGCGCGTTGGTCTGTTTGTTTTCGCGTCAACTTTTTCTTCCCATCATAATCCAACCTACCCTACCGGCCGATATTCAGATGCCAGTTCTGAGACCGGCCGTCACGGGGAAGCAAGACATCCTTTATTTGCGTAATAAATGAGTCGCCGCTGTGTCCACGGTCAGCCACCATATAGTGCCTAGAATATAGCCACCACTCACGGCAAAATGTTCCTTAGCCTACTGAGCGAAAGATGGCGTTGCTGAGGCGGTGAGAAAGCTGACCCTCGAGACCCCCCCAGAACAGCAGAAAAGCGACACATTGCCGCCTTCGGCGGTGCTCAGAAGATAGCTGGAGGGTGGGTAGTCCAGGTCCGTGTCGCGTTCCCGCTTTCTTTCGCTCCGAAAGGCACGCCGAGGGTACCGAGGGAACCAGAGCTTTGCAGAGGGGCGTTGCAAGCGCGAGTGAAAAGCACCATAGCACCGTCTCCCGCGACTCCCCACCATTGACCGGACAGACCTGTCACCCCTCCCATTGAGAAGTTGCGCGTAACACCCTTTCTCTCGAAAAAAAAAAACAGTTCCGCACATGCTTTGCACGTGTTGGACTGCCTGGAAATCTGTTTGCGCTGACGCTTGCTTTTTCCTTTATGCTAGAACGCTGACGAGATTAAGAGGATTAGGAAAATGTACAAGGGCGATAGAAAATAATGTGAACAGCATGTTGCCTACGCACCGCGAAATTGGAATTCATGTCTGTAGCGTACTTCTGTTCGAATTAGGCGCCGCGCTGTTCGCATTTCTTTCTATCGCGACAGTACCCTCTCAGGTGCAGGTTCCAAGAAAGAGTGGTCAGCGATTTTTTTTTCTGCGCCGAACCTAAAAAAAAGAGAACTCACAGTGCATCAGGTCCATTTCGTGGAGCAGATTGTTGACGAAACCGCAGTTACCATTGCGGCGAAATCTGTGTCGCAAGTAAATGGCAAGTTCAGTTAAGACGTGGAATTCGAGCTTAATACCTTTTTTTATGGCAAGCACATTTTCGCAAAATACTTAATTTTGTGGGTAGCTGAGCAGTTCGATGTACGCAACTTTTTTGGCCAAATAGTTGGAATTTCTTTACGTTTTTCGCTGAATAATAACGAGTATGTGTTTATTTGGACGTAAAATAAAGATAGGCGAGGCTGGAAAAAAAAACTACAATACGCGCGAAATGCGCTTACCAGCTGCTCGCTTACGGCTAACAGAAAAAATGCTCTAGTTTGGTCAATCACTACGTAGTGGTTGGTACATTTAATTTAATGCCGATTGCAGCGCACGTGCATTCCCAAAACAATTTATTTGCAGAGCCATCTCTTATATTGAAATGCTCGCGCATGTGCAAGCTAATATCTTTACTACTTTTACTTTGAGACATTTTTTACATCTAGCAAAATAACTTCGGGAATTGAGCCGGGCGTCACACAAAGGAACAATGAGGCGATCACTGACCTTGCCTCACACGCGTCTGCCTAACGCAGCTGTTGATGTCAGCCTCCAAAATATTTGTTTGCGTTACCTGACTGGCGGAGGGCTTTACTGGCAAGAAAAAAATAGTTTCGTTAGCGCGAGCTCTACGACTAAACACTGCATGCTTAGTGAATTACAATGAAAATTCGTCAGAAATAATGTACACGCGCAACATATCAAAACAATTTAGCAAGAGAAAACCGCCTACTTTAGCTTGCGCACAGAAGTTATCCAGGCTTGCCGTCTCTCGTTCTCAATCATTTCACAGACAACAATAACGGGGAAAACCCATTCTTGAATAGGAAAAAGTGCATGAACGTATTTTTTTTCGTACACTGGAAGATTTCACTACACCAACTTCCCGTCGATATGCTTGCATTGTTTTTTTTTGTCTTGCTATTAATGTTTTTGTTATCGCTCGTTGCGAGCGATTGAAAAGTTCTGCAAGATTTTGCTACACATCGATAAGATTCACAATTACCTCAAAAATTTCCTTGGCAGCAGATTACAAATTTCGAATATTGAATTTTTTTTCCTGGAATGTGGGACATATGTCCAGGATATCTATAGAGTTCCAAGGGCTGCTCTTGGCCGTTGATGTTGTGAGAACTATTGTGGCAGCACCCGACACAACAATACGTTTCTCCACTCTCTCAAAGTCGCGGCATTCCAGTCATGACTCACAACGAGCGGCAACCCCTCTTTTGTGCCCCCACGAGCAGGAAGGCACGCGCTCACAATGAAAGAGTGTCAGCAGCGCGAGCAGCACGGGTACCAGTCGAGGCGTTGCTGACTCCATGCGCTCCGCCGGCGACGTGCCCACACAGAATTTCAGAAATGACCAGCAGGCATGAAAAAAGTGCAATATTATACGCTGTTTTACATTCGTTACAAGTCCGGATAGTGAAGCTGGCTGACTGGCTTCAGCATTGTAGTAAATTGAAACGAGGACCCAGCGAGTATATCGCAGTTTTTCATGCCTCACTCATTGACGTCCCACTTATAGTCAAGTTATTGAAATTTAAACAGCAAGAGAAAAAATCTATAATAAATTATTTACCAGTTGTAGGAACACCACGTGGTACTCCATGTATAATAATTCCTCATGCATCATTAAAAAGAAGAAAACACGCACCCAAAAGTTAGGTGTCCATACTCCTTTAAGTGCGCTTACAGTTTGAAGAACAGGTGTCTAATAGACTCACATAATGAAATCAGCCGCATACCTAACATGGTCGGCTGGAATAGCGAAAAACGCATCGTTACTATAGACAGACAATGGTAGTGCTATAAACTGGATGTCTTCAGGATGAACACTGCTTCGCTTTATGTAGATGTATTCCGCTCAGAGAAGCATGGGTGTAAGTAAACAAAAAGTCTAAGCATTTCTTGCTGAGTATATGTTACAGGACTTTTGTGTTAGGTATTACCTCAGGGCATTAATTCAATTAGGGACAGCAAAGGAATTTTGCTTTGATGTATCGCATTATGATAGTAAACTTCAGGAAGGGATTAGCGATGCGAAATGCAATAAATTACTTTACAAAATGTAATGCACTTTCTAGTTTTCTTTCTATTGATTCAGAAAAGGGTTTTTCATGGCGGGAATTCACCAATATCAATATAAAAATTTTAAACCGCTCTCTGCAACGTGATAAAAATCAATACAGAAAAACTTATAAGCGAAACATCGTGAAAAGCTACCTAAGCACGCTCAGAAAAACGACATCGTACCCACAACGCGCACGCACGCATGTAAAAAAAACTGCCCTAAGCTGCTGAACCACACAGATTTATAAAAAACTCTAGTCTGAAACTACAGATGGCCGCTCCAAGAACGCCCCAAAAAACCACTGCCTATTACTCAGCGCATTCCTTCTCTTTACAAAAAGAAACAAAGCAACTCCTAGGACTCCTACCAGTGACGGCTCATTTAAAACACCCCAGACTGTGTAAATCCGCTCCCAGTTTGCACTCATGAATTTAGTTCCAAAATAGACTCTGTTCCAGTGGACCCCCATGTGCATGAGCAAGCATGCACGATCACCATGGAAAGAAATGAAATTTTAGCTTCGATATATAAACACAGCAGTAGGTCGAGCCACCCATAATTAGCGAAGTTTGTTTTCGCTTTCGGAGGGAATATCTTGGCGCTCTCCTAGCTGACTGAAAACTAAACGAGAGAGCGACGTCCACCTTCCCCCCCCTCCCCCCCTCCCTCTTCCCTGTTACCCAGGTGACGTCACACGTGCTCGCCAAACTGCAGCGCATGGAGCCTATACCTAACTTCGACACCACAGCCGTCGTTCGGCTATTAAAACCCCATTCGAAACAGCATGTGAGAAAAAAAATGCAATGTAAATTATTTACTGGTCACATGTTAACAGCCCACTGTGTCCCGTCTACAGCAAGGCAAGCGAACAGCGCGTGGGAACAAAACAAAATATTTTGCCTGTCTACTTTCAGCTGTTGTGCAGAACTAGCCTGATTCCTCTGTCTGGGTGAAGGGTCTACCGAAGTATATATTTTTAAACTGGCTGCAAGTGAATACCTCTCTGTAATGTAGAAAAAGAAGGCGATATGCGTGTTCGCGTTTCATTCTGGCTGGATTGTACAGCCGATCCTCCTTGTAATGAACCTGACGCTCACGCTCATTATGTTTGCTTCTTTGCATGATGACTCCCCATATTACCGCAAAAAATACTAAATCAGAGAAAGATAGCTTTGGCTCTTGAATTGAAGTCCATCATTGTGCACGCAACCAGACCATATAACGGCGCTTTCCGAGCTCTCCAGCGTCGTCATGAGCTGCTGCGATGAGACCCTTGCTTTCGGCGAATAAGCGCTAGTCCGCATTGCTCGCGTATGTGGTCTCGGCTTTTGTGGAGAACGAATACACAAGTTTTGGCGAATGCAAAGTGTCACAAGTGAAGTTTTGTAAACTGTAACCCTTAGCGGAGGATTGCTGATATCTCAGGACGAATAGAACGAGTGGGAAGCGCCGGTGTCACCCGGCATGCCGAGCATTGCTTTAGGAAGCCGCCAACAGTCGACCACTGGCGCCGCTCGTGGATAACAAATGAGATCCTTTTCGTTGATGCGATCAATCGTCGAACATGCTTCTGGATAAAGCAGTTCAGCACCGAGTATTTGTGGTATGGAAGAAAGCGGATCTGCCACGACCGAGACTCCAGTTCTCCGGCTATCAAGTGTTTCGTCGCAATCATCCGGTCTTCTTGCAGTGATCATGCTGTGTAAACAAGTATAGTTACAATCCGGCCATCAGAAAGAGAATATTTAACATAGCTTCCGTTTTATGCCATACAAACGATCGCAGGCAACGGTGGTACTGCAGTGCAGTCGACATTTGTGTATTCCCGCTGAAATTTCACGCGCACGCTGTAAATGCTGAAGTACGAGTCATTAACCTGAAGCACTAAATTAGCGGCAACGCAAGCAGTGTGCTAAACAAAGAGGAGAAGTAACAAGTGAGCAGCAGATGTCGAAATCAAGAGGGCGGAAGCAGTTGCGGGACGCGGCTCTGAGTCAAGATAACGGCCACCGCCAATGACGGGGGCCGTCTCTGTTCGCATTTCGTAAGTATTTGAAACCGTCGAATGTCGGCCGGACGCCGAGGAGCCTCTGAGTGCTCAACTTTCCACTAAGATACCTTTTTCTCATTTTCCGCAAAGCTCCGTCGACTCGAGTGGCGATCGGTTCGACGGGATTTCAAGCAGCCGTGTAGCACGCATTGGGCATGGCAAGGAAAATACTAGCGTTAACGTCAAGGGGAAGGATTAAAGCCTTACGGAACAAACTGGTGTCATCTATATCTTAGCACTAACAAAATGCGGAAAAAATGAGCTTACGGTGGCCAAGTAACGAGCCGAACAAAGGTCGACGTTTAGAGTGGCAGAGTGGACTCCAAGGGCAGCGAGTCACAGTCAAAGCTTATGGAATGTCTGATGAGCAGATGTGATGAAAAACAAGGGTACCTGACCCTGCCCGGCTCAATTCAACAACATATAACCGGTGGTCGATGGGAGGGTTCTTTTGCTTGTAAAATTCATCACGGATGACGATCCCCGTCTTCAACTTTGGAGTGAAAAGCGACCCTCAGATCAGGCAATTCGGTTCTTATAGCCGTAAAACTGGAATTGCAGCCTTCTGCTTCTCCTTAAAAAAACTACAACAACATGTTGTGTGCTGCAATGGAGTACAGCACACACAAATTCCCCCCCCCCCCCCCCAAAAAAAAAAAAATTCCGACCCAATCCGTGCAATTATGCATGCATGCATATCAGCAATCTAATTTTTCCAATGAAGTTGGCTGACTAACTGCTGTTCCCTGGTAGAATGCATTTGCTGCTGAGTTTTGTGTGGTCATGACGACGAGCACTAGATGAAGCTGAAAAGTGTTTCGTTTCATTCTAGGCAAGAGAAACCGAAGAAACATCACGAGATCCAACTGGTCATCACACCATGGAAAAGTTTGGCGCCCTTGGTTACTCATGTCAGGTCGTAATCGCGTCGATTTAACAGGACATTGAAGATACCTCAGAACGCCGTCGGTTTTTGAAAAATTCAGGCAAAGATAACACCCTAACACAATGACTGCCTGTGTTTTCACAAAAACATGCACTTTAGCTTCAACAAGTTATTGGAATTTTAAGACGTTTGTTAGGAAATTAACGGTGATAATTCCACCACACTATACGGCCACCTGGCCGAATAACTTGCATACAGAAAAAGCGGTGGTGTACCGCTAATCATTTCTTAAAATATAAATTGTGAAACCGCACCTTCACAACATCATTTATGTGTGCAAAAAACTCATGAAATCTATTTGTCCAAAACGGAAATTGCCATTTGACTAGCTACATATTTGATAGAGAAGGCGCGCCGTTACCTTTGATAACCAGCTGAAACGTTCCCGTAATCCACCCTGTCGTAAAGCAACAAACTTGTAAAATGAAGTGATTATGTGCCACAACGAGCAGCTAGTATAGGCATTCAAGAAGAGAAGACCGCTCAAGCATGGGGTGCCGAATCTGCGGAACAAGCAGATGCTAAATCTGCGAGCGAATGCAAACGTCAAGCTGCGCATCGTATCAATCTCTAAGACAGGTGATTGGGACCTTTGTGAGTTATCTGCCGTGATGTATGGTCGAATTCACTGCGCAGTGTCCAGCACAAGGAGCAGAGAGCTAGCGATTTTCGAAATTCGCTTTAACTATCACTTCGAATATAACACGTCTCACAAGCCTCTGTTTGGCTTATGTAGATAGGACGAAATATTTATTCGGTTCAGTTTACATAATACGTCCTACAGAGTGATCCGAAAACACGACGCAGCAGGGGTATCGTTAGTTATAGTTATTTTGATAAAGATAAACGCGATATAAAGCCCCACCTCGATGGACATTTCCAAGGCGTACAGTCGGGGACAAAAGTCTCCGGGCCACGTGTTCCTCAAACGAAGCCTCCATGCTCCTGGTGCTTGGTCGCTCCCCGTCGCGAGCCGACTGAAAAAATGTCAAGCAGTGAACAAAAGATGGTATCCAGTCGCTGTCTGATAGTAGAGCTATAAGCTCTACTATCAGACAGCGACTGGATACCGCACTTGTGGAGATGAAAGAACAAAAATCTAACTTCTACCTCCACAAGTGTGGTTTCCAGCCGCCGACTAATAGCAGAGCTATCGGCTTCGTTAGAGGAACACGTAGTCCGGAGACTTTTGTTCCTGACTGTACATGCGAAGCTCCTGAGCGCCCAGCACGCGCCGCGACGGGCATCGAAAAGTGGCATGAACCTCCATTCTCCTGGTGCTTGGTCGCTCCTCCTCGCGAGCCGACTGAAAAAAATGTCAAGCAGTGAACAAAAGATGGTTGGGGAGCTGCAAGGATTCAAAGAAAATTTAGGGGAGGCTGAAAGAGCTTCCAGCCATGAAGAAAAGAGTCCCCGGAAGCCCCGCGGTCCTCCCATTGTTGTAAACCGGACCCCGCTTCTGACGCGCGCGCGAGCGCCCATGCGCAGGTGCCGATAGCTCACATGCACAGATATCTGCGCCCCGCTCGCGCCTGCTCGCGCGTCGCACAGCGATGTTGGTGCGCGGCTCATCTTGAGTTCAAGGAGAGGGCTGAGTCGGTCTGGTTGGTTCATGTTGAATGGTACGGCAAAACAGCGCTGACGGACGGGACGAAAGAAGACGAGACATGTGTTTGTCTGGACATCTTCCGTCCCGTGGTGGTGGTGGTAGTGGTTTATTTAAAAAATAAAAAGTGAAGCAAAAGAGTGTTGCCGGCCGCGGCAATTGCTATCTAATATCTTAAGCACCCGAGCTGCAGCCGGCGGAAACGAAAGGGAAAGGAAGAGGATAGTGAGGAGAAGTATAGAGGGGAGCGACAGCGAGAAAGGACAGGGGGGAGCTTTGTACACTATTTACAAAATACAAAAGTAATCAAGTTCGCGCCGCTCGCGCGCTAATGTCCAAGCATTGTCCGAAAATAAGTGCGCGCGAGCGGCCACTGCGCACAATCACTTACACAAGAAGTAAACTGTATGTACATAGCCGCGCGCACGTAGCGTCCTGTCTCGGATTAATCGCGCGCGCGGCACACTGCACTAGCGGCCGGGGTGGGGCGCCCGGCCGCGTATACCGTCCGAGGTAGCACCCACGGAGCGTTCGTGTCACGCGTGCACTACCTGGCGTAGAGCAAGCGGGGAATCAAGTCCGCCTGCTCGATGAACGCACAGAGGCTCACCATTGTTCTGTCACGGGTGCGCGCACTGCCGCGCGGCCACAGGAGCGCTTCGAGACTGTCTGGGATGATTCCCAGCGCCCTGTAGGCCGCGAGCATCTCGCGACGCGGCACTGCAGAAGCGGTACAGCGAAGGAGCATGTGCTCCAATGTCTCCACTGCGCCGCATTCAGCGCACGCGTCGCTCGACGAAAGTCCGTGGCGCACCCGTCTTTCCCCGGGCCACACGCAGCCGACGCGCACTCGGATGATCATCGCCCGCTGGAGGCGCGACAGTGAGCGCGCGCCGACGAGAGAAATGCGCTCTCCTCGCGCGATGCGAGGGTCCGGGTGTTGCTGACGGAGGTGGTCGTAGATCACCGCACGCACGTCTTCCAGGGCGAGCGGCTCGTCGCTGGGAGGAAGCTGATGTGCGGCGGTGGCGAGCTCGTCGGCTTGCTCGTTGCCGCGGATGCCGCAGTGACCGGGCACCCACTGCACGCGAATACTGCATCTGCGCTCCGCGAGGCGCTCAATGCGCTCGCGTAACGCGCACAGCAACGGGGTGCCACGGGCGGGAGTCTGCAGGCGGCTGAGGGCGGCACGGGAATCACACAGCAGAGCACACCTGGGTGGCGGCGGAGTAAGGGTGAGCACCAGGTCCAAGCCCAGGCGAAGACCCAGTAGCTCCGCCGTGGTCGAAGAGCCCAGGTAAGCCACTCTTTGCTGGCGGTGCAGCTGCAGGGCGGGGATGGTGGCCGCTGCGGCGAGCGAGCAGTTTTCGCTCACCACGGAGCCGTCAGTGAACACAAGCAGATGTCGCGCAGTTGCTCGTAGATGACGGCTCCGGCTAGCTGCTGCACTGCACATAGTGGTGTGCTGCGTTTTCCCTCGATGCCGACGATCTCTCGCTGTACCTCCGTCGTGAGGGGCCAGGGGGAGCAGAGGCCGTAGGGGGGCGTGGCGCGCGTCAGCTGGTCATATTCCTGCAGTGCCGCGCCCATTCTTGAGCGCGGGTAGTGACGAAGGCGCTGCAGGAGTTCCGCGCCGTCTGGTGCGCGGTGAAGGCGGTCAATGTGGTGCAGCGAGCGCTGCGTGGCCTGTAGCTGCAGCGGCCACGCGCCCGCCTCGGCCAGTGTCGCCTCGCATTGCGAGTTTCCGGGTAGACCGAGGCAGGTCCGCAGCGCTTTGCGATGCTGCACCTCCAGTGCCTTCCATGATGGTTTGCGCACCGTGACGAGGGGCAGCGCGTAGAGTATCGCCCCTAAGGCTGCGGCGTTGTAGAGGCGCAGCGCAGCCTGCTGAGAAATCCCCTGGCCCCGGGCGGTGAGCTTGTGCACAGCGGCTGTAGTCCTCTTCATCTGCTGGCAGGCCCTGGTCGCCGCGGGGCGGAAGGAGAGGCGCTGGTCGATTTCCAGGCCGAGGTACCGCACGGAGCTCTTCCACGGCAGCCGCGTCCCAGCCAACGTCAGCGGCGCCAGGCGGGCGCATCTGCGAGCTGCGCAGGCCATGGCTGCAGTCTTCTCCGCGCAAAGCGCCAGGCCGAGGCCCCGCAACCGGTCGCCGATAGCGTCAAGGGACCCCTGGAGGCAGTCTCTCACGCGGGAAGCCTCGCCCGGAGGTCCCAAGCACCACAGAGCGATGTCGTCCGCGTATATGGAGATGTACACGCGGTGCCGGTTGCCTGTGGGCAGACAGCCCGGCACCGCCGACATCGCCACATTGAAGAGGAACGGGGACAACACCGACCCCTGCGGCACGCCTAGATCCACCGGGCGGGGCTGAGAGAGAGCCGCTCCCACGCGCACGCGAATAGTGCGCGCGTTGAGGAACCCCTGCACATAACGCAACAGACGACCGGCCACGCCCGCCTCTTCCAGCCTCGCGAGAATTACCGCACGGTGGACGTTGTCAAACGCACTCGACACGTCGAGCAGCAAGAGCAGTGCTACCTGCCGCGCCGCCACGGCGTGCTCGAGTGCGGAGACAACGTCCGCGATTGAATCTGCCGCGCAGCGCATCCCGCGAAACCCTGTCTGACGCTCGTCGAACAAGTCTGCCTCCGCGGCCCGCGCATGCAGGCGTTGGAGCGCCATATGCTCCATCAGCTTGCATGCCGCCGACGTTAGCGCCACTGGCCGGTATCCGCTGAGCTCCGTGGGTGGGCGGCCTGGCTTCGGTATCGGGCAGACGACCGCTGTGCGCCACTCCTCAGGTAGCACCCCGCGTTCCCACACCAGGTTGAGCTGCCGCAGGAGGACTTGACGTTGTTCCGCGTCCAGGTTGCGCAGCATCTGGTACGTAACCCCGTCTGGCCCGGGCGATGAGCGGCGGGTGCAGTGGTGCAGCGCGTCGTTCAGTTCCGCCGCTGTGAAGAGCGCGTTGCACGGGCCGTCATCCGGGGCGGGGGAAGAGTACCTGGCGTCAAAACTGGGGCCCGATGTCGTCACTGCACTGCTCGCGGGACGCTGTGGCGCAAATCGGTCAGCGAACTGCTCAGCCAGCTGTTGGTTTGTTTGGCCGCTCGAGATGGCGAGAGCGGCCAGGGGCTGAGGGTTCGCCTGAGGTGTAGTGATGCGCCGCAGGGTGGTGAAGAGCCGCCGCGAGCTGCGATCCCTCTCCATCGTGTTGCAGAGAGAAGCCCACTGCCGTCGATAAAGCTTGTTGGAGTGACGCCTTGCCGCTGCGTCCAGCCGATTGTAGACCGTCCAGTCTTCTGGCTTGTCCGTCCGTCGCGCCCTGCGCTCCGCCTTGTCCCTTTTGTCGCGCAGATCGAGCAGCTTATTGTCGGGTGTTGGCTGACCTGCCCGCACCTCTGCGCGACGCGTGGCTGCGAGGGCGCTCCGGACAAGACTGGTGAAGTAATCGGCGCCGGACGCAGCGGCGGCGTCCACCTCTTGGCGGAAGCGGCCCCAATTCACGATTGCGTACGCACGCATGGGGCGCGCCTCTTTAGCAGTGGGCTCTATGGTGATGGAGAAGTGATCCGAGCCCCAGAGTGATGGTGCACGACGCCAGGTCGCCTCGATGCCGCTGGACGCGAACGCAACGTCGATGCAGGAGCCTGACGATCCACGCCGTCGGAAGGTGGGCTGGCCAGTGTTGAGAGGAGTGAGTCCCAGCTGCGTTGCTGTGTCATGCAGGTCGTCGCCTCGCCGGTCGTTGCGCGCACTGCCCCACGCACAATGATGGGCGTTGAAGTCTCCAACTATGAGCTGGCGCGGGGCACAACACGACGACACTGCACGAAAACACAGCGCGTTCCACGCCACAGCTGGGCGCACATAAACACTGGCCACTGATGTGTCAACACCCCCGACGCGCACTGTCACTGCCACGCACTCCTGAACGTCACTCGTCGCCGCCGCCGTGCCGACGAGCGCGTGCTGGACGTCGCGTCGCACATAAATGGAGGCCCGCGATTTCCCGGGTCGATGGGCTGGGTCGCCGCAGGGGATCGATGCACATGACTCCTCCTCACACTTCGTTGGTGAATGGTAACCGATGTAGCCGGGCAGCCGCCTTTGGGGCTCCCCATCCCGCAGCCGGACATAAGTTTCCTGCAGCGCGATCACCTCTGGTTGTTCGGATGTTATGCGTGAGCGGAGCTCAGCGTATCGCGCTGCAAGGGAGCGGACGTTCCATTGCAGGACTGTGGGAATGCGGGGTACTGCCCGGCGACTAGCCATGTTGTTGGCTGTTTAGTGCAGGAGGGCCTGTCGCTTCCTCACAGATGCGGCGACCCTCGGAGCCCTCTGGCAGGAGCACGCTTAGTGCTCGCAGCGCGGCCTGCAGGCGCTCTATTAAGGCGTCGCGTGCGTCCAGAGGGGAGCCACCGGAGGTAGTCGGTGCGGGCCTCACTGGTGCGGTGCGGGAACCGGCCTGCTGCTTGGGATGCTGCCCCCGCTGCTTCTGAGGCCGGAGCTGCTGAGAAGGCTGCTGCTGCTGCTTGCTGTGGCCCGCAACCTGCGCATAGCTGCGCTTGCTTGGTTGCTGCTGTGCAGCCTGCGGAGCCGTTTCCTCGCGTACAACCGCGCGCACGGCCCGTCGTGAGAGAGGCACCTCTGACGACGCCAAAATCGTGGCGACATGCCTCTCTCGTTGCCAGTGGGGGCATGAAGGGTCCGTGGCAGGGTGTCGACCGCCGCAATTTGAGCAGCGCGATTTTCCGCTGGTGCACGCTCCAGTGTCGTGTGGCGCACCGCAGCGGGCACAGCGGGCAGCAGCTCTGCAGGCCTCGGTGGCATGGCCCAGGCTGGAACAGCGGGAACACTGCAGTGGGCGCGGGCGGCAGGGCCGGACAGCGAGGCGCCGCCTGTAAATGAACACATGCGGCGGCGGGATCGACGCCGCAAATCGGAGAAGCAGCGTGCTTCCCGAAAGCGACGCCGACGTCACTGCCACCGCCGACTCCACTGCGGCAAGCAGCTGGTCCGCTGAGCGGCGCGCGTCCACGCCGAACACGAGCCCACTGGACTGGTTGCGAGGAGCTGGCTCCCTGGCGCACACAGCCAGGCCACGGATGACAGTCGTGGCCAGAAGCGAGCCGAAGGTAGCTGCGCAGCCGGTGTCCACCGCCACGACGTTCCGCCGCGTGTTAACGCGAACCGCCAGCACGCCAGGGCGCGGGCCCAGCTCCTCAGCAATCTCCCAGCCCTGTTCCCTGCTTATGGCCACGCCGCGTTCCGCTGGCCGGAACAGGACTGTCCAGTGGAGCTCCTCATGGACCGCCACAGCAGCAGCAGCTCTCTGCAGGGCAGCCTTACGCCTTCGCTGTGCTCGGGTTGAAGCCTGGCGCCAGGGGATCAGGCTGGCGGTCTCCAGTGAGCATGAGGATGCCAGGGGGGCGTGGCGTTCGTTGCTGTCAGGCACGCTGGCAGCGTGCGCCGCGCTCCGTCTGAGAGCCGCAGCTGCGGCCTCTGGGTCACGTGCTGGGTTTGCTGGCATCTGCGCCGCGTCAGCCGATGTCGTCACCGGCAGCTGGTCCCTCAGGGTGGGGGCTTGCGTTCCGGCGAGAGCAGGGGGAAAGCAGCCAGCACTGGCAGACACGCCATTGTCGGCTGTCACCTCCCTGGCTCTTTGTCCTGTGGTCGCTCCCTCAGGACGCGGAGGGGGAGGTGAGACAGGTGCAGTTAGCTGCAGCGCTTCGCGCTTAGCAGCAGATTCCTCGCCCCCGCTGCCTTTATTTCCCTCCCCCTCTTCAGAGTGGGTGGAACGGCGCCGCTTGCGATGGGTGCTTTGATCCATGGCGTCGTCCCCCTCTGGCTCTTCTACAGCTGCTTCCACCGCTTCTGGAATGTAGCCGCCGCCGAGTGGTGGCTGCAGGACCGGGCTGGCAATGGCGGCTCCCACGTGTTGGTCCGCGCGCGCCGCCATCGCAGCAGCACGTGGCGGAAGGGCCAAGGTGCGTAGCGTTGCCTTCGCCGTCTCCGGAGTCAGGGCAGCGCGCTGCGTTGCGCGTTGCACGCACTCTATCCATCTCTCTAGCAGCGGAGATGAATCGATAGACCGGTCGCGGCGTGCGCTCTGCGAACGAGGTCCGTCCGGCACAGTCCTAGGCTTGCGCATTCCGCGGCCGCGGGCCTCCTGGTGGGGCTCCATGGCCGGGGGGCCACGGGAGGTCGTTATCCTAGGTCCAGGTCCGTTGCCTGCGGGTCGTACGTGCAGGCGATGCGGGCCCAACCCGGTTGCTGCACGGCGTAGCTAGGCCCGGCCGAAGTCGAAGGAGCGTCAAAAAACACGTCCGACTGGGTCAAAGGTCAGAACCCTTCCGTCCCGTCCGTCAGCGCTGTTTTGCCGTACCATTCATCATGAGTGGTCGGTGCAAGGAGCAGCAGTTGCTAGTGACGCTGTTAAGGAAGGCATTGGTGGCGCCACCCTTGACTGTCGGTCTGTTGCACAGAGCCAGAAGCCGGACTCTGCAGTGTGCTCCGCACTTTCCTGCCGGGCGAGCAATTTCGTTATACCCGTTTTTGCTTCCACTTGTTTTCACCTTGAAATCATGGTACAGCGCCACACTTGTGCGTTTTGTGGAAGAAGACACTTTTGACGTCGTTAAAATGACCTGCGCCAAGCATGCATGGGATGATGAGCCATCGGAAGGATCTAGGGTGCAAGTGAGTGGGAAATACCAAGGTTTCCGTGAACCTGCAATCATCAATATTTCAGGTAAGCGTGAACAACCATTTACTGTTTCTCACGTATTGCTTTGTTGTTTACCTTTGTCAGTGCTGTTGGCAGTTTTCGTTGATAGGGCTACAAATTAAGCTAAATGGTATCATAATGCATGATTTATTTGTAAGCTGGGCTATGTGCAGTCGGAGAGTAGTCTCTCATTTTTCAGTAGTGAATTTTTTACCGCCACCGAGTTGCGTTCCTGGCAGTGGTAGTTCAAGTGCATGACATGAATGAATGAATGAATGAATGAATGAATGAATGAATGAATGAATGAATGAATGAATGTTTATTTTCGACAGAAATACAAAAAAGTCTGTCGAGGAGGCTGAAAAAAAGGCAACGAATGCCTGACTAAGTGTCAGCCCCCTTTCTGAAAACACAAAACACTCGAGCAACAGGGAGTAAGAAAAATTACATAAAGTATATACGTACACTTAAAATGGAAGGTAAGTAACATGCAATCAATAATAAAAACAGTGAACGCAAGTTACACTTTCAAGGAAAACAATCACAGCTGAATAGATAACAGGTACAAGTTCACTTTTTTTTGAAGTTTCCTAGAGATGGCGATTCTTTTACAATACTGAGGATGGTAGGATGATGATTTAGGAAATCTGGAATTATAAAAGATAGCTTTTGCATACCATAGTTTGTCCTTATCTTGCCTGTGTTGTACGTAGTGTGTCTTGTATTATATGGGTGCTCTTTTGGAAGGTATGTTTTGAAAAAGGCGCTTTCATTATGGCTGATCTTCGAAATATTACAATAGCTATTTTTTGTTAATAAGATTTTGTATTGTTAATGTACTATTCTTCTTGAAAAGGGGCGCAGAATGAGTTCTATAGGGCGCATTTTCAACGACACGTATCATACGTTTCTGCAAGGTTGGCAAGCTGTCGATGTTAGTTTTCGTCGTGGTACCCCAGACAGATAAACAGTATTGGAGGCGCGAATGTACTAGGCTATAGTACAACTGTTTTTTTAATCGAGAAGGAAAGAGATGCTTTAGTTTATTAATAATACCGATGGATCGTGCAATGTTGGTTTTCACGCTGTCGACGTGGGCGGTCCAGTTTAAGTTTTCTTCAAACGTAACACCAAGGAACTTATGGCAAGTGGAGCGCTGGACGACTTCATCACGGAATTTTATTACTATGCTGTCATCAATGCACTTGTTACGAGGGCGAAAGGCAACGTATTTTGTCTTTTTAATGTTTAGTTCTAACTTATTTACTCGAAGCCATTCTGAAAGATTACCGAGCCAGATATTTGTTTCTTGTTGGAGAGCATACAAGTTTTCGCCAGAAAAAAAAACATTAGTGTCATCAGCGTATATAATTATGTCAGGTGTTAGGGGCACGTTTGTAATGTCATTAATGTATAAGAGAAAAAGAAGCGGCCCCAGAATGGACCCCTGCGGAACACCGAATTTAATTTCACCAAGTGATGATTTGTGGTTTTGAATGTCGGTTTACTGCAGTCGGTTCGTTAAGTAGTTTTTAACTAAGTTAAGAGCGGTACCTCTGATCCCATACTCATTTAACTTTTGAAACAAGATATCATGCTTAATAGAATCAAACGCTTTTTTAAAGTCTAGAAATATTCCTATTGTATACAACTTGTCTTCAAAATTACTTATTATTTTTTCTTTAATGTTTAGGTTGGTTTGGTTTATGGGGTTTAACGTCCCAAAGCGACTAAGGCTATGAGAGACGCCGTAGTGGAGGGCTCCGGAAATTTCGACCACCTGGGGTTCTTTAACGTGCACTGACATCGCACAGTACACGGGCCTCTAGAATTTCTCCTCCAAAGAAATTCCAGCCGCCGCGGCCGGGATCGAACCCGCGTCCTTTGGGTCAGCAGCCGAGCACCATAGCCACTGAGCCACCGTTTAGCAGCGCCGTTTCGGTACATTGGTGTTTCCGGAAACCGTACTGGTGGTCTGTTAAAATGCTGTTTCGGGTGCAGAAATTTAAAATCCTGTCATTAATAGCTTTCTCTACGACTTTTGAAAAAACTGGTAGAACTGAAATCGGCCTGTAGTTGTTCATGTCGTTTCTATCTCCCCCTTTAAAAATTACCGTTACTCGTGCAACTTTTAACTCATCGGGAAATGAACCAGTACACATTATTAAATTACATATATGTGCCATAGGCTTACTAATAAGCGCCACCACAGCTTTTATTGGTTCTGCCTTTATGCAATCCACACCACATGATGTGGAATTTTTTAACTTGGAGAATAAGCTACTTATTTCAGCTTCAACTGTTGGTGCGTTACACATGAATTGTGTAACGCAAAAAACATAGACTAACCTCGCTAAGCACAATGCGATGCTGGTTAGTGATGTATTTTCTAAGTAACGAGACGTAGACAACAACCTGTCATGGATTCTGTCATATGCACGTATCAGGAAATGAACCCTTTTCATTGTCGTAAGTAATAGTGCTAATTCTATTTTAACACGGGATCAGCATTGCGGCGTTCTGCGTATCTAATTAGGTTACAATGACCCCATTACATTTGCCACAAGGCTTGCGCTCTACAGCTAAGCAGGAGCAGTGGAATTAAGAGCTGGTACGCTTTTTATTTCGGGTGGTTAGTGCGAACGAATGTGTTTCAGAAACAATTGGCGTATACCTGTTTTCGTTCGCGGTTGTGCCAGGAAACTTTCATGGTAAAGCCCAAAAAAAAAACATGACATTAATCTTTTAACATCCCAGAATGCATTTTACGGTAGGGTGTCTCGGATTCAGTGCATAATTCTTCGACTTATGCTACTGTGGCCATGTGCACAAGTTCTGCGCAGATTTATATCATGACCGCTCTAAATTATCTCCCACGCAGCCTACACAAGGGCCCTGCCGACCAAAAAGGGGCGGAAGCTCTCCGGAAAACTGCTGTTGCTGGCCGTGGGCACTAAACTCAGCGCAATGAGGAGCGAGAAAGAAAAGCATCGACGATAAGAAGCATACAGAACTATAGAACCACAAGAGCATTAAATGGACCCCAATAAAATTTCCTGCGCAATTTCTGTGTGGTAATTGTGTTACTTTGGGGAGAGGTATATACTATGCTATATGATTATCAGAAGCTTTAGAGCAGAATAAAATCGAGTGGTTTTTCAATTTAAAGCAGTACTTACAGATCTATTGGATGGCATTCTTTAACGTTTACAGAATTTTATTTTAAAGAGTGCGAGAGATATGTCGGTGTGGTCAGTGAAGGTAGACCGTGCAGCAAGACCGGCATTATGTACGTAATAGAGCTCAATAATCAGAAAAATGATTAATTATAGTTAACTAATCAGCTTTTATAATTTTGATTTTGGAGCGTAAGTCTGTATAGCGAAACTGAAGGCTGTCAATAAAAAAAGATAACCTTAGATTTTAAATTTTCGTAATCGTTAATGTGGCTCGAAATACTGAACATACACACTTGCAAGCTCGGTGAATTGCCTTGTCCGCTTCGCATATTCATAAACGCTTCGCTGCGCGTCGTATCGTCGCCGAATTCAAACAAACTTTTTCTGCATCATAAAATACACAAACGGCGCCCGTGTTTGATGCATAAAAAAAGTGACCGACCGTTTTATGCATTTTCAATGCGAGTAAACCAACTCAGCAAGCTTTGAAATGCGTAAAATCTGGCGCTCGATATTTCAAACCGCTATACCGATTAAAAAAAAGTTAGAAACTGGGCTCACCTTTTACGATGACGGCCTTTTATTTCGCAACATAATATTGCCCCTTAGAATAAAAAAAAATGTTCATTAGTTAATGTCAGTTAATTAATCGTCTATTAAATCAGGTTTATCGCTTACATAATGTTAACCATTCTGTATAACCCCCCTACACAGCACTAACGTGTCTCTCAAAGTTTTAAAATAAAAATCTACGTCAAAAATTCAAGCTGTATTACATATCTGAAGTAGTAGCGGTAAGAACGTACTGCACAGTCGCTTACGTCTGCATGTGGCGATAACGACATATGTATGAAAGCATTCTGCAATGATTGTGACTAATTTCATTATATCTTTTGTTTGGCTGCCCTCCATCACTGGTTGGAGACGCCACGCCCCAGGTTCACTCTTTATTGGCTAATGTGATAGAAGGCCGCGTCTCTGTTGCAGGCAATCACAGAGAGCGAGCAGTACAGAACTCGAATGAGAATAGTTATACTGGCTGTGATGCTCGTGTGGTTCCAAAGTAGCAGCCTGCAGCACTGGTGAAGGGGAGCTTAGGTGCTATGAGGCGCGCCGCAAGTCGTTGGATTTCTTCAGTTTTTTTTGTACCGTCTCCTTCGGTAGATCTCGCCGTATGAGGGCACATATACATAGGCTGCCATTTATTATACATTTCTATATGAAAGCATATAAGGGTTTAATAAGGGAGTAATCACTCATTTTCATTCCGCCAAGCAGTCACACGGCTACAAAGAGATCCGTCACAGCTTCCACAGAAATTTTTGCGCTTTCGTAAAAAGATTCGTGCTGGTCTGGGCACATGGTGTATGACTGTGCATGGATGGATGCGAATAAGTAATTAACACCTTATTGGAAGTCTGCTCCGCCTTAGGGGAAATTTCCCCTCAACATTTAACCAAAAGTATATAAGGTTATGTGCAGATCTGTCAGTATATGTTCGTATATAGAACTAGCTCCATATATAAGCTCCAGCCAAATATGGACATTTACAGATTTATCTATATTTGGCCATATATGGCCCATATAAGTATATTCATCCATATATGACTTTTCGCAGGTATGGCTATATACGGATTTCGCCGTATCTGGGTATATAAAGCCCATATATAGAAATTCCATATATGGGCTCCATCAGATATGGTCATATAAGGATCCGATATATCTGGCTATATAAGGACTATATATACATATATTTCCATATATAAGTTCAATCCACATATGAATATACAGGGAATTGGGCATATCAGGCTATATATGCCAGATATATACATATATGAGTTCAATCATGATATGAATATATAGGGAATTGGGCATATCAGGCCATATATGCCAGATATATTCATATATTGTCATATATGAGTTCAGACATGATATGGATATATAGGGAATTGGGCATATCAGGACATATACGCCCATATATACATATATTTCCTTATATGAGTTCCATTCAGATAATGGTATATGGGGAATTGGGCATATCAGGCTATATACGCCCGTATATTCATATAAGACCTTATATGCCCTATTCCCTATTTGTTCATATCTGGATGTTTTCATATCAAACCAGATATGACATTTCCGTACGGGGCACGGTGCAGCCAGCCCGGGAATGGTGCACCGGTGACGGGGTAGGCATCGTCTTCCTCCTCGTCTTGAAAGGCCGGCACGGTGTCCTCGGCAGGAAGGTGGAGTCCGCTGCGTCCCGGGATATCCATCAAACAGTCCTGGCTCTCAGCAGCAGGCGCAGGGTCCGAGGGCGTCTCCATCATGCACCGCTTTGAAGGGCCGGGCTCGTCTGCGGAGTAGAAAGAGTCACTCTAGTTTAACCTTTCGCCTTTCATGCCGGGTCTAAAAGACAGAGAGTGAAACGTCCAAGGTCGTACCATCAGTAGGATCACGCTGCTGCTCATGGCTGGAGCAGGTGGCAGCAGGCGCAGCGGGCGCTTAGACGTCATCTTCCGAGTCGGTGTCGCCATCGCTGCTGTCGCTGGAAGACTCCGTCAGCCACCACCACTTCCGTAAATGTCTCTCCAGCAGCAGGCGTCGGTGAATTCCCCGGTCGCGAGGGTCCTCGTGAATATCCCGGATCTTCTGGATAGCTGTGGAGAGAATAGAGCGTATGTTCTTATCCATGGCAGACAAGAACAGAGTACTCGCAGAGTTGCACAAACTCCAAGAAGCGGGAACGTCCGGCCAGTAGCACTGTCGGGAACAGAGTGGGCGCGTGCCTATTTCGGTCCTCGCTATGCGGACGTGTGGAAACGGGAACGATGGATATGAAGGGAAAGACCAATAATCGTCCTGAAGGAAAGGGGAAGAGGAAGGTCTGTGACGTTGTCGTTTCAGGTCACAATCCAACATTTGTGCTTTGGGTTGTCATTCAAATCCGGCTAAAGAAAGCGCTACTCAAATCAATTACTCTCACGTGTGATGATTGCGATGATTCAGTGCACTGATTTTGAAGGTGTATACGATAGCGACATAGTTATTGAATGCCAGAATCTAGTGGCCAAAATCATCGGCGTCCTGGATCAAAGCACTCGTACATATACTAGACGTAATAACGACCACGGTATATTCCCTTAGATGACAATAGACATACTTGAAGTCCTGTAAAAAAAGATTATGACTATCACAAATGAAAAAATCGTAGAACCAATAGTTATTACCGCGAACAGTTTCGTTATTACCGGAAGATGTCGGTCGCAATGATGAGGAATGCCAAGCAACAATACCATACCAGGATGATCCGTTAGCGAAAACTAATGCATTTGCAATATATGGTTGGCTATTTAAACTGTATTTTAAACATTATTTGTATTCATGAATGCACTAAAAACATTTAGGAAATGCGTTCCCGAAATTTCATGCTTGGTATTCGAAATATATTCTTAAAATATGCCAAAAATACCTCACTTAAAGCATAATTAGTAATAAGGGAGTAATTACTCATTGACGTAAAGCATACTTCGCGTACTTTTTAAATACGTGAAAAATTATGTATGCAGCTTTAACATAATGTAATTGTATTAAAAGTGTTCTTTTGTGAATACCAAAATAGTTCATCCGAAGTATATTTCCATTCTAACAAACGTGCAGTTTTTTAAAAGTATTTGCAGCACACTTCTAGCGACCGCTGAACAGTCGAGGGCTCGAAATCGCGTTTCGGGAAACGGCATTTACATTTCGTCAATGTGTTTGAAGTGTGCTTCCGTAAATACGGAAGTAAAGATACTTATATTCTAGCAAATTGGTAGTCCGCATTAGCATATTTGCAGCACACTTCAAGCTGTAGTTGAACCATGTAATGCTCAAAATCGAGTTTAGGGAAATCGCATTTTTGGTGTTGGAAATGTATTTAAAGTGTACTTTCGTAAGTACGCTATTAATCCGTCTGAAGTATACTTAAATTCTAGCAAATTGGCAGTCCGCGTAAACATATTTGCATTACACTTCAAGCTACCGTGGAACAATCTAGAGCTCAAAATGACATTTCAGGAAACAGTGAAAACTCTCTCTTTCCTGTCGTCCTTTCGTTGCAACACCGCAATCATAGCGCGGGAACAACGCAGGACAAAGACGAGAGTGGACGAGAACGCCTGCGTTGTTCCCGTGCTATGATTAATGTGTTGCAATGAGTTACCAACCTGTCAAGCCTTTTCTGTTCTGAAGTCCTTTCGTTTATGATAACTTCTAGCAGGAAGGTAATCACCACTTATTTACACTATGTGCGGAGAACGTGATAGCATGATTCCGGCAAAGGTGCCTTGGGTATTTCCGGGCCCGAATATGCCAGCGAAAAGGACCACTACCGGCAAGGCGCACCGGCTCCCTTAGACGCCCGTGTATCTGTTGGTTGATATTTCGACTCCTAACTATTTCTGACGCAAGTTTCGACTAGCAATTCGGTTCTACATCGCCTCCCGATTCGAACGCGACCAGTAGGGCACTTCTCGGATAATTTTTGGACTCACAGTCTTTGCGCAAAAAACGCCTCACCGCGCAAGACAGTGCGTTGCTTTCGGTGGGTGTATAATTCAAGCCAAATATGACGCTTGTGGGAGCATGTGTTGTTTGCTGTGGCACTTCCGTCATGATTTGCTGTGTGTATCTTTGCTGTTCCCATTCCGTCAGGTGACCTTATAATCTCTCACCCCTCTTGATGATAACTGCGCGCATATTCACATTCTGTGAAGCGGCCCAGGCGATGTTTTTTAAGCCCAAGCAGATATATTTTTAATGCATTGAATGTATATTTTTAGTCTATTTCTACTGTAATCTAACGTATTTATTGTATATATTTAGTATATATTTAATGCATGATAAATATACTAAGCAGGCAAAAATGCACTTTTCACATATTTTTAAGAACGCTCAAAATATTATTCCTAGTAGACATAGAAAGCATTCGTTTCGCAGTTTAAGCATAGGGACAAAAAATGGGCAATAAATATTAAATTAATACAATATGTTTGAAATGAATTTTCAGCGTATACTCTTTTTCGCTAAGGGATTACGCGGCCGGAATGCAACTCCAAAAAGATATGAGGAATTGTACGCGATGTTGTTGATTTAAGAAAAAAGAATCTATCGTTGCTGACGTAATCTCAGATCAGGTCGCTAATACATTCAAAAATCATTTCGTTTATCGTGGAAGGAACCTGGTTGATAGATTCCCTTCAACAATGCATTGCTTGAGGACACCTACAGTGACAAATAATATCTTCTCTTTTCTGAATATAACTGAAGATGAGATGAAACCAATAATTAAAGGTCTGTGGAAAAACAAAGCCTGTGGCCATGACGGTATACCAGGAAAGGTACTAAAGGACAGTGTTTATATCCTTTGTGCCCCCTTAAGCAACATATGTATCCACGCATTGGCTAGTTCTGATTATACGATAAACTAAAAGATCGAGAAAGTTGTCCCCGTCTAGAAGGGTGCTGACCCCAATAGTTATAGACCTATATCAGTGCTCAGTGTGACGACTACTCTTTTCGAAAAAATAATAGTTTTGCAATTTAATCAGTTTTCTCTTTATAACACTCTGATTTATGCTGAGCAGCATGGCTTTGTTCCAGCTAAATCAACAACTACAGCCGTTACATCGGTTTCTCAGTACATCAACCCTGCTCTTCACAAAAACCATATTGAAATTGTAATAGTCCTCGAAATAAAAAACGCATCTGAAAGCGTTTATTACTCTGTGTTGTTGAAAAAATTGGAAGCTTGTGGCTATAATAACGACTCGCTCCAGTTCTTTGATTTGAAAGTAGTGCTGAATAATAGACAATCAACATTTAAACCTATTACTTTCGGGGTTCCACAAGGATCTGTGTTGGGTCCTGTTTTGTTTTCTACGTCCCAAAGGTCGCTCAATTTTCAAGGGTCTTTATGTATGCGGATTACGCTGCCCTTTGGTTCACAGCTGAATTACTGTCCCGTCTAGAAAAGAAAATATCATCCCAACTTTCTAATATTTCAGAATGGTTTCGTGCTAATAAATGAACGGTAAATGTTGGCAAAACAAAGTACGCAGTATTCCACTCTAGGAGAACGCACATTGCTCCCAACATGATTCACATATGACTAAACAACCGTTGCGTTCAGGTGGTCTCTTCAATACCTTGGCGTCATCTTTCACCAACACTTGCATGGGCAAGAACAAATAGATAAGATATGTAAGAAGTTATTTTTTAGCTGTTACGCAATTGTTAAGGCCAAACGGTGTTTCCCACATGATGTACCACGATCCTTATATTTCCCCTTATTAGTTACTGCTGCAAATCTTGGGGACAGACTTACAAAAGTTATCTACATCCAGTATACAGGCTACAAAAGAGAGCATTGCGTGTGATGGGGTATGAATCGTCAAATTTCAACAACAATAACTTATATCAGGAACAGGGAGTGCTATCATTTGAATCTGTGCCTAATTACAAACTATGTATATTGAAGAATAAGACTACTAATACTAGTATTCCGCTGCCATTCGATATTTTAGTACCATCCCGAAACAAAAGACACGCATAAAATGACAACTTCAACCTGCATACCTGTCCCAATGTGTTCGGTCCGCGCTTGATTCAATTTTGAGGAGAAAAAATTTGGAATGCAGTACTTATCAAACCGATCAATGAGAAACTTGCAAATAACTTTAAGCTCAGTTCCAAGCTGTTCTTCATTTACAGCCAGGAAAAGCTCTAAGCACTCCCCCCCCCTTCCCTGTTTTTGTTTCCTTCCCTATTCTATGTTTTTGCTTTGGTTTATATGGCTGTTCATTAAAATGTGTACTTTGCTGTAGGCATTTTGATTCTTTAGTTCTTTTCCTCGTTTTGTTACAGCTCCTTGATGAAGCGCACTTTGTACTCAACCGCCAACTAGCCCAACGGCTATCGGTTCAGATATTTTTATATCTATTCCTGAATAAATATTGCTTTGAAATTTTATTCCATTTTCTTGTTTACTTTCACCGTCCTCTTGTTCTTCACGCCGGATTAAAAGCTCACCCTACGTTTCGCCACGCCGAGATCCAACATTGTGCGTCACAGCGATACCATCTGTTGGCGCTGAAATGACTAAAGAAAGAACAGGTGCCCGGCGAACATAAAATAACAAATGATGGCGGCAGAATGGGAAAGCTACAGGCGAACTCCGTTTCTGCACCGTCTAGCACTTAAACGCATCAACCAGAGGACCTTCTGTGCGGTGCGGTTTTTCACAGTATGAACTCCACGGCATTAGATGGTCGTGATCTGCGGCTGCAGAAGTGTTGATGCTTCCATCCAATTTCAAAATATAGAAAAAGTCGAATAAGAGGTACAGTTTACTTGGAACGAGTTTGCGGGAGAATTCCTTTGCGTCAGCTTAAAAGTGGGAATTTTTCTTCCACGAGGCCTCTATCTAGCAGGCCCCTATCATTCCTGATGGTCATTCCTGATCGGGCATTCATGGAAAAAGCAAGAAAACGAAGGATGGTTTTTTCAGGTGTCTGATGCACAAAGAAAAATTACTGATTATGCACGATGGACACATGAACTAAATTGAGCGCGCTTCAGTTTTTCTCTAATGATACGGGAAACAAGACGACATGATTTTGCAACAGCGGAGCATAGAAATCATCATTATAGGATTGCATCGGTGCTATAAATAGCCGTTGTAAGTACAAATTGCGCACAAAAGACACACACGGGAAGAAACAGGAGGGAGACTGACAGAACGCGCTCTTTCAGTCTCCCTCGTCTTTCTTCCTGTGTGGGTCTTTTGTGCGCAATTTGTACCTACAACAGTATGCACCAACTCGCCCAACAAGAAGTTCTTCTTAATAAATACCCGTGCTCGTACCACTTAATAAGCAGCACTTTTAACGGGTAAAGAGGCTTGTCATCCTGTTTTTCGTGGGTTGTTTGAAAAGTCACACTTTTGCTTACGTTGTGCTTTGCAACCTAGCAAAAGTCTAGATAGCCAGAATATGGAAAACCTTTAGGAAGACACGTGCAAACAAGTGGCGGACGCCACGGCCGATGTTGTGCCGGGCTCGAAGTCAAGTCGCACGCCTTACGACCAGAGAGTATGGTAAGGGGATGGAGCCCCGGCAACGGTCCAGCGGAGCGCTGGCAAAACCACCCCGGTGACGAATCCGGGAAATGCAGGATGGAAGCGGAACGGGATCGTGCTGTTGTAATCCATCTATTTAGATGTATATGTTAGCTAAGTCATTGCACTTGCAGTGGTCCTGGGCTAGTATGCGCGCAACGCGTCACGGTCTAGTTCGAAACTCGCCGACGATCGCCCCCTCCACCGCATGAATTCAATTTTGACGTGTACACACAGCAATATCTTTCATCTGCCTTTGACACTAGCACAAATTTGCACCCTCGTTTTTGGGAGAAGGCTTTACGTAAAATATGGCTAAGATCTTTTGAGGTCACCGGAGTGGTGAGTGGTACAAATAATTTTTGGAACCCTTAGGGAACGCGGGTTAGTGGGCACCAGCTGATTAGGAGGGGTTGCAGGGAAGGGGGTGTGTGAAGAAGGGGAGTTTTCAGTTTACTGTGCTGTCTAGGGCTTAGTCTCATGGCACACACCTAGGTAAACTTGTAATTCTCTAAGCCCGATATCTAAACATCACACTCTTCCTTCTAACTTCAAGTTGCTTGGCTTCTTTCTGGCCTCCTTCAATACTCTTATTAGCCTTTCCCAGTAAAATGCTGCGACTGCTTCTTCCTTATCAGTTTTTCTCGAAAATAGCACTTGAGAAAGGGGAACGTCTAGGTAGAATGGGAGAGACGAAATGAAAGCGCGCTCATTCTGGTGCGGGCAGCTGTTCCGTTCGGAGCTTCCAGCGCCGTACTCAATTGTGAGTCCCTGATTGTACCGTGCGCGCTCCATCATGATTTATGACATTCGTGCTATTCTCTCTGCAGGTATCGCAAGATCCGGGAGATCGACGAGGACCACAGGGACTTGGGAATCCACCGTCGCCTGCTGCTGCAGAGGCTTGCCGACGAGCTGTGGTGGGCAAAGGAATATTCGAGCGACGATCAGAGCGACAGCAGCGACGACGAGACCGACAGCAGCGAGGACGACAGCGGCAGGAGCCAAGACGACAGCCAATGCAGAGACGTCGCCGCCGGAGACCTGGATTCTAGCTGTGGAAAAGTTGGCACTCCGACAGACTCCGCCGCTTCGTCCTATGACCAGGAGACGTGGATGGTTGTTCCGGGAGCCAGTGGTCTCAAGCTCACCAAGAGGAGAAGCAAGTCACCGGTGCAAACGGAGCAGGAGACCTAAACTCTCGTCGAAACATTGCTCCTGACAATGCCGGCGGCAGCAAACACCTGTTCTTCTCCGAGCCCGTTCCAGATTGCCAATTGTAAATCAGTAACACTTAACGAAACGCAAAGCTTCTACGCTAGTCTGTAGCTGATCATGGTATTTTGGGAAGAGCCTACAACGCAATCAACCACCAGAAATTAAACAGAGACATTCCTTTCAATACAAAGACACATGTAACGAATACAGTAGACAGGCAGCAACCGTTGAAGCATGATGGCGGGTTGCAGATGAATATCTTTCAAACGCGTGCGCTAATAAAATACAAGGAAGATGGCACAACAGCTTTTTGCAAGTACATTGTTTTTTTGAACAACACTTTTTCTAAATACGTAGACAGAATAAACACACAACCGTAACCAATACCGGCAACATCTCATCAGGTCTGGAACAAGAATAAAGAGAGAGATGTAAGGTCGCGGCCGCTTTTAAGTACATAGGTAAAAAGATTATTTCGTAAACACACACCGAATGGTGGCAGTTTTATTCGTAATTGGAAAAACGGGTTGTCCGTGGCGTGTACTTTAGTTTAGGTCGCTAATATTTTCGATACTCATCCTGCAAATTGCTCCAAAGAACGTGCTGAGATTACTACCTCCGATAACGCATTGGTTAATTAAACCTGCTCTAAGCAACACCTTCAATGCCAGTGATAAATCCAAAGAGGAAATAACGTCAGAAATAACTTCACCAGGGAATGAAAGAGACACCAGGAGAAGAAAACAGGACAACGCTGGACTAACAACTGAAGTTTAATCGAGAAACGGCGAACCTAGGTCACCAGAAGACGCATGCGTATCAGACTCACCGAACAAAACAAACAAATACATAAGTGGCAGATCACCGAGGAATTCATGCACGCTCCAACACTGGCAACCAACAAAATACAGATAATAGGCCTATCAATCTTGCACGCGCATACTTCTGCGTCAGTGACAAAATAAAACCTCGCTTAAGGACGAAATTTAGAACCAGGTAATAAACGATACTATTGCCATTTATTTCAGAGAGAAGGATCGTAATGCACCACACAATGGTTTCTTGCAGTTGTTTAAAAAGATCGGTGTTGCGCCTTTCTTCCATTTCCAAATTTCTGCGAAGTATATTTCATACTCTTTTAAATAGATTGTAGAAAAAGTGGACTAAAGGGTGCAGTTTTCTTGGAACGGGTTTGCGGGAGAATTCCTTGCTGTGCTTCACTTTAAATGTGCGAATTTTTCTTCCACGAAATCTCTAGCATGCAGGCCCTTGTCATTCTCGATTGTGTTTTCTTATCACCGGATGTAGCTGACAAGGCGTTGTTGGCAGTAGAAAGAAAACGAAAGGTGGTTTTTAGGCGTTTGCCACAGAAAGAAAAAGGAGTGCCCATGGACAACGACACATGAATTGAATTGAGCACGGCTCAGTTTTTCTGGAAATATACGCGAAGGCGGCATGACGACACGCTTGTGGACACGCGTAGCATCAAAAGTCATTATTGTGGGTGTGCATCGGCGCTTTAAATACACGTGGTCGTTTAACTTAATAAGCAGTATTTTCAACGAGGGGCACAAATGCTCGTTATCCTCTTTTTCGTGGGCGTTGTAAAAAGGAGAACTTTTTCCTATTTTGCATCTTTCCAACACAGTCAGAACATGGAATACTTTAAGGAAGACACATGAAAACTGGGGCCGGACGCCAAGGCCGGTGTTGCAGCGCGCTCGAAGTCAAGTAGCACGCCTTGCGACCAGTGAATATGTTAAGGAGGTTGAGCCCCGGCATTGGTCTAGCAGACCGCAGGCAGGAGCACTCCAGCGACGACTTCAGGACACGCAGGAGCGAAGCGTAACGCAATTCGTGCTGTGTAATCCATCTATTCAGACGTATATGTTAGCTAAGTCATTGTACTTAGAGTGGCCCTGGGCTATTGTTCCTACACCACGTCACGGTCTATTTCAAACCTCGCCGACAATCACCACACTCCATCGCATGGATTCAATTTTGACGCGTACAGACAGCAATAACATTCATCTGCCTTTGACACTAGCACAAATTTGCACCTTCCGTTTGGGAAGAGGGCTTTATCTAAAATGTGACTAAAGATCTTTTGAGGTCCCCGGAGTGGTGAGTGGTACCCACCATGTCGGGGACCCTAAAGAAACGCTGGTAGGGGGTACCAGTTGATTAGAAGGGGTTGCAGGGAAGGGGGTGTGTGAAAAAGGGAAGTTTACTGTGCTGTCCAGGGCATAGTCTCACGGCACACCCAGGTCAACTTGTAATTCACTAAGCCCGATATCTAAACATCACACTCTCCTAACTTCAAGTTGCTTGGTTCCTTTCTGCCTTCCTTCAATCCCCATTCCTAGTAAGATATTGTGACGGCCTCTCCCTTATCAACTTTTCTGGGAAATAGCACTTGAGAAAGGGAAACGCCCACTGCTATCTGAATCAGTTTCATCATCTTTTCCTTCTCTGTTACACGTGTCGCATTCCAAAGCCTTCATTTCACCCTGATTCATTTTCTTCAAAGGACGCATATGACTTGCCGCACGAAGCTGTTCCTACGCTTATGTCGTGTGAATGAGAACCAGGTGGATTGGTTGTGCTGAGAACTTGTCGACGAACTGCTGTGCGTGCGGACGAGTGCTTTGGCGGTGAAGAGGTAGGTGCTGTGTGCGCTCCTACTTTTTCTCCATCAGCGTTGGCAACGAGCAGACCGTCGGCCTCGGACAACCGAAGGGCAGCAAATCCGCGCGTCGAGTGGGTGAGGCCATCGGCAAAGTTGGGGCAATGAAGGGTTTGGAGCGCTTCCCAGTGAACCCAGAGGAAAAGGAGGCGCCGAAACCGACCTCATGTGTTCACGGCACCCTCCCCGGCGTCGTTGGCTCCGTCGACAGCGTGCTTAATGCAGTCAGTGCGCCGCGGGGTGATGCCGGAAGCAAGGCAGAATTCTGGAGCCGCACAGGATTTTACGCGGTGAACACCATGATCTTGAATAGAGCGCCTTTTTGACCGCCGGCGTCCGCAAGCCGGAACCTCGACTTTGCAAGCTGACGACTGAGTATGTGTGTCTCCTTTCTCGTAGATCTGCGACGCTAGTATGAAAACCCCTCGCTGCCCGTGATCTTGCTATGATGCGTTTTCGTGACGGAACCGGTGGCTGCGTCCGAAGCTGGAGTGAGGACTGCTGAAGGATGGAGGGCTTCTGCTGGGTAAGCAGCCACAAAGCCCTGTCGATCATCGGGCTACCTCGACAACATATATCAAGGTACAATGCTGCACAGTGGCTCATACCTAGCTTCAAGAATGAGGCGTGCTAGTTACACGCTGTAATAGTACCCACAACGACAGCGTATTGTATTTTTGTCTACTTACTGTTATTAACGGGACAGAGGCACAAGAAACATTATTTAAAAAAAATAATCGTATTTACTGACTAAACGCAAAGGCAAAAAGTGTGTATACATCATTTCATTAGTGTTGTGTACGACATCATAGGCTATAAGGCTGCCCCGCCGCGGTGGCTCAGTGGTTACGGCGCTCGGCTGCTCACGCGAAAGACGGGTTCGAAGGCTAAATTATTGAGGCCCAAGTGCTGTGCGATGTCAGTGCACGTTAAAGACCCCAGCGGTAGAGATATCCTGAGCCCTTCACTACGGCGTCCCTCATAGCCTGAGTTGCTTCGTGACGTTAAACCCCAATAAACCAAACCTAATAAACCAAACTGAGCTACGAGGCTATGTTACAGAGGTACTGCTTAGTCTTTTTTTGCACGCATGTGAATGTCATGCTCAGTATTTCGTCTGTGGGTTGCTTGGTATAACCCATTCATTACATAGACAACTAAGCGCTTCACTGCACATTTTGGTTGTGCAGGAGACCACGGATATCCACTGTAGCCGTGGCTTTTCACGCCAGTGTCGGGACATCCTGGTGCAAACTCGCCAGAAGGGCAGTGCAACGCAGCACATGCAACAATGCGATGTTTGTGGAACTCTGTATTGGTGTCTTTAAAAGCCGATTCCGGAGCCAGCAGAGTAACCGGACACCACTACAAGCCGAACCAGGCGATGGTCATTATTGTAGCGAGTGTCGCGTTGCAGATCTGCCTGGAGTAATTCTTGGCAGCGGATGGTGCGGCAACAGTGGCAACAGCAGCTCCACCAGCAGTACTTCCTCATCACCTGGCACCTGTGGCTGCAATGTCCCACCGTGCCGGAGTGGCGAGTTGTCGCAGCCATTCTTGCAATTGGCACTGCCATCGCCTTGTATTAGCCTATAAGCACCTGTGTGGCATCATGCCCTTGGCGACAGGCAGCCGAGCGCCAGTATTTGTAAAATGATGTCTTCCTATGTATGGTTCGAAGCCTGCAGTGGCAAGGAATGAAGTGCGCACACCAGCTGCTGCTTCGACAATGTTCACCAGTATGCCTCCCCTGCATAGCCAAGTCTGCCGCAAAGCCACCGCACTTTCTCCTTCTCAAGTCGAATTAGGCGCCGGAACAGATCGTCCGACTAGTGAAATTCGTGCTTGTACATTGTCATTCGCAGTTGCTTACTTCCACTTGCATATTCAGGCGTATAGTTGCCTGCGGTCACTACGTGTTTGACTAATGTGAATGAGCGAAACGTGTAGCGTGGAGATTGCAAAGCACAAGCACAGCGTTTGTTTTCGCACCACATTTATTCATTGCGCACAATAAATTCTCTGTCGCCACAGCTTTTTATACAAGTCTTCCTATTTTAAAACGCAGCGGGGAAACACAAAGCATGTAGTAGCATTCACAGTGAATCAAATGCGCCTTATCAATTGCTGAACAAATTATACACTGCAGAAATTTCCGAAAAAGACTTGTACCTTACGCTATGTCCAAACGGGCGAGTTGGCCATGTATTTTAAGAGCAAACATGGCTAAAGACGTACATGGAAAGTAGAGCGAACTGAGGACAGACGCTCGGCCTTTGTCTCCTCTGGTTTTTGCCTAAGGCTTTAGCAATATTTGCGCGTAAACGAAGTTGTATCTTGACTGCAAGCTTGTACGCAAATAATTCGGCATGCGGTGCGTATATAAACTGTGTTGAAACACGTTACATAGTGGAATGTACAGCATGTTTTATATGAGACATTGCTAATCATGGATTTTCAGGGCTAGAAGACAATGTGACAAGTACAAGACACACGAATATCACAGACGCGCACCCGCCAAAGTTCTTCGGTCTGCATTTATTTCAAAACCAGGCTTCAGAATATTTTTCGGAAGGATCCCGTCAACCCTAATTTTTCCTCGGGTCTTTTATGAATATAGGGTACACTGCACGTTACAAAGGTTACACTGCACACGACTGACACTGCCGGAAAAGCATGAAAATTGATTCCAACAAACTAGACAGGTACAGAAGTTGCACCTTGTGCGCTTGGCAGATCTGCAGGCAAGCAACTGGAAAAAATGAAGAATGAAAACAGTACACGAAGCTTCTGCACCTGACACCGCTAAGAATAAGTGCATCACAAAACACGAAAATAGCACACGAAGCCTCAGCACCAGGCAGAACGCAAAAGTATATAAGAAAAAAATAAAAAATCGTGCATGGAGGCAGAGTTGAGAAGAAATACTTAACAAAAAAATGGAAGAAAAAGTGCCTGAGGCCCCTGCACCTAGCAGAGGTTAAAACAAAATAAAAAAAAACAAATGATGCTTCTGCCCAGGGCTGATATTAAACGAGTACAAAAACACAAACTAAATGGCAGATGTGAATAAAGTAAAGTAAAATAAACACATACAAGAAAAGTTCAAAGTGGTGCAGGCGGCTCGAGCTGGCTTCTTAAGATGATTGCCAGCATGCCGACCGTCTGGAGGAGCAGGTCGTGCTGTGCATTTCGACTGCGCGCAGCAGCTGCCACCTGCCGCTTGGCTTGAGCGTAAAAATGCCCTAATTTTTTTGCTGAGCAACACTATTTAGACCCGGCTTAAGCTTTGTGAAAAAAGTTAGGTGCTGAGATATTTCGGGCAAGTATGGTTGTAGAAAACTTGTGATTGTTTCATAAACTGAGCTCTCCCTGCCACGTCCCACAATAGATGTCAAACAGAAGCAGAGGTGTTCAAATTGGGCATGGGTATTTATGCTGAAGGTGAGGGCGTCTGCTTTAAAAAATGCAGAGGCCGCGCTTTGTACACACTCCAGGCGGCCCTGCTGAAGCGCACAGTTCTGGCGGTTCCAGGCCTGAGTAAGGTCCGCCAAGCGCAACGCTTCATGTAGCGTGTGCCGCAGCACCTCATCTCCCTCATCCTCTCTTCTTAGGCCGGCATGGTGCGAGATGCGGTGAGGACTGCAGGGGGGGAGGGGGGCAGTAGTGATGGCGGTGCTGACGGCTGCGGCGTGCGCTGTGGTGCATCTATCTGGAAATAAAATGCGCTGGTCACGCAATGCGGCATGCGGTGGAATAAGCAAAGCGTTTGGAACAATGTCTTAGCAGACTTGACGTGAATACACTGGGCAGCAATGATAGAAGGCACAGTGAGTCATACGACACGGGCACCTCTGTCGTAGCATATTTCGTGCGTATATTTTCCAGACTGCTAGGAGACATCAGAAACTGACTGCAAGAGAAATAAACACTCTGCACTGCGTGGCAACGCTGCAGAAACACAGTTTTACGGACAGTGTACAATCATTGAAGTTATACGGCTACTGCTGCAAAGGCTATTACTTTAAAGGGACGATGCAATGAATTAACAGTCACTTGTAAATGTTCTCAATACTTAGAAATGATGCTAAGAAGCATTCACACCTAGTTTGAGTCTTCGGAACTGAGCCGGCAATTTATTATGAATTTTTAAAAAACGCATTCTTCAAAATTCGCGGGCCGATTGGTGTCTTCGTAGAGACCCACTTTGAAACTAAAATCGGGAAAATAGGCGTCACTAGTCCCGTCACGTCGGGAGGCCACTACACGATGTCATTCGCTGGAGCCACAGCTGCCACGACGTCACGGGTACGCTTCCGGTAGCCGTGAAAATCGTCTGCTCGAGCCGCCGCGCGACCCCCTCGGGCAAGCGCGAGCCAGGGCATTGTCTTCACGCATATGTTTTCAATTTACCACTGCCGCCTCTTTCTGTCGGGAGTTCGGGAACCACTCGAAGTGCCTTTGTCGCAGTGACAAGCAAAGAAACCCGACGTTCGACGCGATCCACGAAGGCGAAGAGACACCGCAGAGACGCTGCCGACGCTGCTGCTGGGTGCGACAACCGGAAACCAAACGTCAGGGAATGACGTATTCGCGGGCGGGGCCAGTCCCAGTGCAGTTTTCTTTATTTTTTCTTGGTGCTCCGCGCGTATGAGTTGAGGGGGGAGAGGAGTAGCGTGATTTTTAATCGTCTATGAGTTCGTTATTATTGATGCTAGTTCAAACATTCTTGCACTGGGGTGACGAGGGATGGAATGCCTATCTCTCGTTTGCTTTACGTAATCGCAATTAATTTACTGCATAGTCCCTCTAAAGCAGTTGTGAGAAAGGGTAGTGTGGAGCTTGTATATTGGCACGCCAAATCACGTACTGCGGGGCTAAGCGTGTCTTCCCAACTTGCCGAGTCTCCCCGTTCATCTCTTCTGCTTTAACCGGGTAAAACATGCGGATAGTTGGCACTGATTAAACATGAAACCTAAAAGAGCACTAGCAAACGACAAGCAATCAGAATAATTCGCAACCTGCAGTTTAGGCACTTCTGCACTTCCTACACTAAACTAAACCACTTAGGAGGTAAACAGTGGCCGCGAGTCGTAAGGAATGCACATCATGCGTTTAGGGTGTTCGTCACCCCGGATTAAGCGCGTAGCCGCTGGTCCCCGCCGCGGTTCCGAACGACATCCTGGGCCGACTGGCGACGACGTGCTCTTGGAAGAGACTGGAGGCGTTTTGCTGCGGACGATCGCCGACGGGCGGCTCGTACTGCGGCTGCAGGAAGCCTTAGCGCCGCACGTATTTGCACGAGTGTGTCAACGTTCTTCCCGGAAGAAAATGTCTCACTTCCCAATAACGTCATCGCTGTTTGCAAAGGGTAGTGTCCTCCTCAAAAGTTGTGAACCAACACGCCCAAATACAGTATACTTCTCAGTAGTATACTTCTACTGTATAGTATACTTCTCAGTATACTATCGCTTTTGCACCCTTCCCATGTCATATCTTCCACCACATTTCCGGCCTTCTCACCCTCTCCCTTTGTTCACTTTTTTCTTTCTTTCTCCTAATCCCCTACTATCAGTTCTCGGAAACCATGACATTCCTGTTACCCCCTCCGCCCCCACCTTTTGGCTTTCTCTGAACTCGAGCCATTCCCCCCCCCCCCCCCCCCCCCCCCTGCCTTTTCCTTCCTTGGAAATGCCCCCCCCCCCTTTTCTTTCTCCTTCCTGTGCCAGCCTATTTTGTTTGCCTTGTTCTCATTTCCCTGTCCCACGCTGACTAATCCTCTTATCTGAGTTTTTCAGGTCCACCCAGCGCCAACCCCCTGTCGCAGCCCCTTCAAAGCCTTTGTTCATTACACACCCCCCGGATATAAGTTTTTCCACTATTGCAGCTTAACAAATCAAGATCACCTCCCTCCCCTTCCTGACACGCATCCCCTCTCACACCACTTTCCTTCCCCACCCCCGTGGCCTTCCTCCTCGGAGCGAAGGCCCTATTTAATCCCTGCCAATGATGAACGCTTTGCCCAGACGAAGACAAGTTCCCTTGTCGAAACGTTGGCTCAAGCAACCTGAGGTTTTCCCCTCCCTTGTACATTTTGTGATCGCAAAGGACCATCTACCACACTCTCTCTCTACCATGTATTGGCATGAGCTCTTCTTTCTCGACGTCTTTCTTTCATGCGCCATTTTGTAGGCTAGACTAGAATTCCCGCGCGGAGACTTGCAGCAGTGAACAGCAGGGAAACAGCCAACAATCGCTGGTCTGCACCTTGTGTTCGGGCTAGTAGGTTTGCAGCAACTTAAAGCACAGGTTAAGAATGAGCGAAAACATCTGCTCCCCTCCTGGGGTCCCTTTTTGGCCGGCGCCCTCCGCCGTCTCCGCTCCCGACTCACGAAAACCATTGCCGTCAGAATCACACCAGCAACCGCGCGGTGGCGATGGACGCTCGCTGCTTGTACCGTGTCTTTTCATGCGGTTGCCTTTGAGACTGTTCGTCTAACTTGCTTTAACGACGTTAAAACCATACTATTCACGACGTGAAAAAACACCATCATAAGCCAACAGTAGAGTAACTCGTTAACCCAACGTTCGTGCGATTCGGTTTTCAATCGTTAATCAATTTAGGGAACAATTCTCTGTCATTTTTACCCTGGCTTTCAACCTACGGGATCAGCCTGTATGACGCATCGACCCATACGCGATTAAATACTGCACGCGGCTTACCCTCCTGCTCTGCACACAAGAGAGCAAGCCAACAATGGAGAACTAGACGTTCCCTTCTTGAAGTCCTCTTTGTCGAAGCCATGTCACGAATTAGTCACACAAACCGCTAGCTATGAAATGGGAAGGCTGAAGAAAGGTGGGGACCACCAGCAATCGTGAGTTGCAAAGGAAGCGAAAAATTTATTTGTTGCGTAAGATGCGAAGGAATAAGCAAGAAGACCAATGAATTATGCAGTTCCGTGATTCCACCGTAGGTTCATCGGCTGACGCATGGAATTAAGGTTGCCGACAGATACGTAGTTCAAGTCATGCTTTCAGCCTTAAAAAATTAACTATCAAGTTTATTCGCATTGAGGAAAAAACATTTCGGAGATGGTGGTACCAAAGGAGTAGGTTAGGGGCTGTAATATCGAGCGTGTTACGCGCCGTTGATCGGCTCCAAAGTGGGTGTGATTGTATAATGAATGCGGCCTGCGCGAAGGTGTCTTCCGGAGAGACTGGACGGTGTGTGAATGTGTGGCGTGTTGGACATGGGAACTACGTTGGACAGGGTTACCCTTGGAGCAATTTGACTCTGGCTAGACTCCAAGGGTTCAACGTAAGGACATGGTAGCGAGCCATAGAAAGAATAAAAATAGCAGTGGCTTAGCTCAGCTAGGCCAGGATATACGTAGCGAAATCAGTTTCGTCTACTGATATTTCGGCAGCGACACGCCGTCGTTCAGCAGCATGATGGCGCCTCTTCGCGAGACGTTCACCTTGTTCTTCGGGCGTCTCGGCCGCCCGCTTAGCCTTTCTCGCCTCGTTCTCACGCTGTCGGCCGGCCTTGTACCATGCGACGACTTACATACCGAAATACTCGATTTCACGCAGGCTGCACAGCTGTCGTGAACAGCATAGCCGGTCGCATGCGCAGTGTAGCGCTGGGGCTGCGGCGCCATGGTTGCCGTGGTAATAGTTGCCATGGTAACGGCGCATGCGAAGTAGCGTGTTTTTGCTGGCGCCGCTAAATGTGCACCTGCAGTCTACTGTGCCTTTCACTACAAAATGACTGGTGCAGCGTTAAGCGACAGGAAGAGGGCAGAGTGTCTCAGGGGTGAAACACGGGTTAGTGACATCCTAGTCCGAATAAAGAGCAACAAATGGGCTTGGGCAGGGCATGTAGTGTGAACACAAGATAAACGATGGTCCGCCAGGCTAACCGGCTGTATTCCAAGGGTAGAAAAGCATAACAGGGAGGCACAAAGTTACATGGATGGATGTGATTGAGAGGTTTTCGGAGATAGGGTGGCTGCAGCTGCCACAGGATAAGGCAAATTGGAGAGATATGGTAGAGGTTTCTGGCTTGCAGTGAGCGTAGTCAGGCTGATGATCTTTCAAATGCAGCAAGAGAGATGTGTTTCTTACCGAAATGAAGTGACTCGACAAGCAACAGAAGCATTCGAAACTTCAAAAACAAACCGAATCATGTGTGAGCGATTCGTCTATAAGCCTGTCTGAAAAAAGATGGGATTTTTGAAAATAGGAAAAGATTTGGCTTTGTAAGTTTCCCGCCCAAAAAGCTGGCACGTCGCGTGCTATTGTTCTGGGTTACTTAACGTATATGATATAACGTATTGACGTGATTCTAACGTGCTTTCGATTATAACGGGCACTCGTTTTTCAAGGTTAGAAAGAATAAACTAAATTTACTTCGACTGTAACTGGTACCAGATTTCCATGCTTACCTAAAGAAATATGCACTCGAGACCGCCCGATTTCTGCTTAGCTTGTAACTTCGTACCCTCTTAGGCATGAAAGTTGAAACCTTTGTAGCCCACAAAATGCTGCGATGGGAGCTCTCGGAATGGCGGCGCTCTCGAGGATATTGAGAGAACGCCAACGTTTAGGCCCCCACTAGACGGGAGCATCGGCTGCGCCATTAGGTGCTTAAAAAGCACCGCATGCAAAGTGGCCTTTCTAAGCATGAAATGCTATGTCCCCGTAGTCGGCGCGCCGAGGGTGACCTTGGAGCCTGAACGGACAGCATGGAGACGAACATAAACGAATACTGCAGGAATTTTCAGTTCACGCGCCCATGGTCCCTACGTACTGCGCTCCAGCAGAAGCAGCGCATGCGTTAACAACGTCTGCGTCGCCCCCATGGTGCTAAAAGCCCGTGCGCGGCGCGAAATAGCCTAGGCTCTGCCCGGCAGCCCGAGAGGCGCAAGCGCAGTCCTGGCGACTCGATGTGCGAGGCCGCAGCGCCGCCTGAGTTGTCAGTACGAAATGAGCGCACCGGCTACATAAGCCCCGTGGCGCGGTCGGTACAGCTGAGCGGCCATTAACCAGCTGTGGTCGCCATAAATACAAACCGACAAACACTCTCGATCGCCAAGGACGTTCATAAGAGCTACTGCTGGTGCTTTTTTGGTATAAACGTACGAGCGGAGGAAAGCTTATAAAAAAGCGGCTGCTGTGGGACGGTCCTCGAGGCTGGAGTGCTGCTGTCAGAATATGCTACGCGTTTCCTGCAGTCTACTCTCGACAGCAAGGTAGTGTGCCAATATTTTCGCACCAGGCGTCATACCGTACACGGCGCGTCTTCACAGCCGATGTTTCCATGCTGGCTCAACTGCAGGTCACCCCATTGGTGACGGCGTATTTCAGATGCTCGCGATGCCTCTCGGCAACTATGATTGCCATAGGCTAAGCATACAATATCGATGCACAAGAAGTACTCAGCCACCATTTCGACGGGGCCGATGGCAATAGGCCTCATCTAGAGTAGTTTCATTTTCGTATTCTATTCTAACATGTATGTCATTTAGGAGCGACAGCTCAACTCAATGCCGTATTCAAGTTTCAGTGCAGAGGATCCGCATGAACTTCAACTGACCTTCTAAATTAGCAGTTTTTCACAGCAAGTGCCTTAACCCGGAAGTCAAATGATACTTGTACTGTGGCCAGGCGATAAGGTCTCCAAATTCTACTCGTGATATTTTAGAAATGTGGTCCACCCCACCCTCGAAACTTGAGCTACAACGACTTGGACCAAACCCGGTGTCCCGACTAATTTGCGTGGGTCATTCCCAAAGCTTAGCGCACCCACGAAATTTTATTTGCTTAAATTTGGAACAAAACCATGTCCAGCTGCCGCGGTGGCTCAGCGGTTATGGCGACCACCTGCTGACCCGAAAGATACGGGTTCGGATGTGATTTCGATTGAGGCGAAACTCTAGAGGCATGTGAACTGTGTGATTTCAGTGCACGTTAAAGAACCACAGGTGGTCGAAATTTCAGAGCCCTTCACTACGGCGTCCCTCAGCCCGAGCCGCTTTGGGACGTTAAACTCCCATAAACTGTCCAGCCTAATTCGACTATGCCATTGACCTTAGTCGATCCGTTGGTTTAACCTTGTTTTGACCCTTTAGTGACGTTGATCCTAAAGGGTCAAGGTCACTAGAATGTCATTCAACAATAGTCAGGTTATAGACTACGTCAATGACCATGCCATACTACGTCAATGGTGACGTCCTGCCCTGTATGACAAAAGTTATCGAGCGTCAACAACAATCCCAGTCCAACGTCAGTTTCATAAACGGAATGAGAGAACTAGGTATTGGGCTCAGCTTTGATTCCAACGTTCAAATCACGCAATGGAGCACCACAATGAATCTCATATTCGAACAAGTGACCCCAGCAAATATGACCATACTGCAAACTATAGCCAACATCACGGAACAAGAAGATGTTTCTCAGAACCGGTGTGAATCAAGAAGCAAGCTAAATACTTAATAAATGCTAAAGATTGCAAAAACTCAGCAATTAATCAGTGAGAACTCACATATAGCAGCCGCAAGCAACCCGTTAAGCCTGCAGGTTAGAAAAAGTAATCATAGCAGAAGCAATAACGGAGCTTTATTGCTCGCCCACTCGGTTTGGGAGCAGTCGCTAAACTTTAGTTGATTTTCCGGTAAAAAAGGTGCGCTTGAAGATCAAATAAATGTGTTATTTTCGATGCGAGTTAGAAGACGCACGCCGATGATTCTCAATGCTAACAAGCACACAACTATTGAATGGTTGTGTTCAGACGTGGGAGCCACTTGAACTTCCTGAGTAAGGACCTGCCACTAAGCATGCCGTCGAGCTTGTTTCCGCGAGCAAGAAAGTTTAAATTTCAGCTCGGTCAGCAGAAAATGTAAATTATTTGATGAGACATCAGGGTGTTTTTATTTTAACCCTGTAATTGCTATATAATCTCCAGCTATTGCTTGCGGGATTTCAACTCCTGACTCTTATCTGATGATACTGTTCTCATGCCCCTTTGTTTCTTACCACTTTCATCTCCTTGCATATGCACAAAACTGTTCGCACATGAACTAAAACAGAACTCAGAAGGAAGAATTGGTAAGAAAATGCAATTCCAACGTATCGTCACGTTAAATTTTACAGGACACAATACCACTGCTGGAAGAAAGTGGCGGCAACCGCAGTTGTTGCTGCCCCTGCGCCAATCGCCACGCCATATCTGTGACCGGGGGCCAGTTCATCATTCGGAGCTTCACGTAACTGAACTTCTTCAATCGGGACATGAATGTGCTAATAATGTGATGCGAAACACGACAGTCGCGTAACAACGTGTAAATCGCACATGCTTTTTTATCTCAGCACGCGCAGGTATATCCAGTGTTATTGCCGGGGAAAATATTGCGTTTTTCTTTTCCAAATCAACGTATTAAACATACTTCCTTGAGCAAATACTAACGAATCAAAGTTCATATAAGTCGAACAGAAGAGATACTCAAAAATCACGGTGCAGTACAAAAAAACGTTTCTTAAAGCAGATAGACTTCACTGATTAGCCCGCTCTGCTCTCTTGTTCTAGGAACCAACACGCACTACAGAAGAGCTGTTTTCTAATTCGGACCGAACTAGGCTGCCTGCATTTTTTATGGGGTGTAATCAGGCCCCATTTCTGATAATATGACGATACGGATACATAACTCTTTCAATTTGGTTTCTGAACCTCGAGTAATAAGGACAAAATGCAACGGTTGATTCGCAAGAGAGTAAAAAAGAGTCCAACAGGACAACCTAGAGACCAAGGCGGCTTCAAAGAGTGAGAAAAATATATAATAAAATGACCAATTCCAACTGCTTCCATCACAAGAAACAGAAGATGTGGAAATACATGTTACACCTTTTTTGTACCTTGTCACATGGCTAAGGCGTCTCTTAAAGAGTCACTTAGCTAAATCTTTAGAACTGCATTTTGAAAAGAAAACGGATTTTACTGGCTAGAACTGAAGAATCCGACCTGCTTATTTGAAAAAGAAAAGGCACTGAATCCACTTTTCTAAGGAAATTCTTGCTGGCGGACCTGGCGACCGCCTCTGGAAGCTATAACTGTGACGTCACATAATGCTTGCTATATACCTATGTACGTGTGTCTTTGGATGACTATGAATGCTGTCAATAAATTTGTAAAATCAGTTCCGTGCATGTGGTCGTGTAGTCAATACCTTAAAGGGCAGAAGAATGAAGAATGCTTACCCTGTATTAGATGTCCAGGAAGGATAGGTCCGGGTCTTGAACAGGTTCCTCGGACGGCACGGTCTCGCCGTCCAGCCAGGCCGGGAACGGTGCTCCGGTGACGGAGTAGGCATCGTCTTCATCCTCGTCTTGAATCGTCGGCACGCTGTCCTCGGCAAAAAGGTGGAGTCTGCTGGGTCCCGGGATGGCCGTCAAACAATCCTGGCTCTCAGCAGCAGGCGCAGGGTCCGAGGGCGTCTCCATCCTGCACCGCTTTGAAGGGCCGGGCTCGTCTGCGGAGTAGAACGAGTTACTTGAGTTTAACCTTTCGCCTTTCCTGCCGGATCTAAAAGACAGAGAGAGTGAATCTTCCAAGCTCTTACCATCAGTAGGATCACGCTGCTGCTCATGGCTGGAGCAGGTGGCAGCAGGCGCAGCGCGTGCTTCGACGTCACCCTCCCAGTCGGTGTCGCCCTCGCTGCTGTCGCTGGAAGAGTCCATCAGCCACAACCACTTCTGTAAATGCCTCTCCAGCAGCAGGCGTCGGTGAATTACCAGGTCACGAGGGTCCTCGTCAATGTCCCGGATCTTCTGTACAGCTGCGTAGAGAATAGAGCGGATGTTCTTATCCATGGCAGAAAAGAACAGAGTACTCACAGAGTTTCACAAACTCCAGGAAGCGGGAGCGTCCGGCCAGTAGCACTGTCGGGAACAGAGTGGGCGCGTGCCTATTTCCGGTCGCGCTATGCGGACGTGTGGAGAGGGGAACGATGCATCTGAGGGGACAGACCAATAAGCGGCCAGAAGGAGAGGGAAGAAATTGGAACGGGGAAAGGGAAAAAATTGGAATGGGAAAAGGGAAGGTTGGAAATTATGTATGAATTCTTATCAAAGTAACTTTTCCTTTTTCTATTTTTATTTCATTGCTGCCGTGAACATTTTATTACGAACATATTTTAACAACGAATGGAAGAGCAGTGAAATCAAAAGAAGACACCCAACTGAGGTTATATAGTAAGCCTTTTCACGGCTTCCTCTCTAGGCCCAATTACTGAAAAAAATTTGAAGGAAAAACGATGGATATTTTAATTTGCTCTAAAAACACGTAGGACGCATTATTAATACGAATTCTTCCAGTGCGATATTATAAATAAACATCATTGCGAGTTTCCATGCACGACCACCCATACCTAAAAATGAATAGAGAGATTTCTCTGGAATTTTTTCTGCCTGCTAACCAAGGCAGGCCGCTGCTAGCTGTTCCGCACCTTGGTGCCGGATGTTTTTAATCCGGCACCATCCTTTTTTCCCCAGTATTTGTACCAAGCCCTCGAAATATGAAAAAAAAACTGCGTTACTGCGTGGACGTACTGTAGCGTTGCCAAGCGCGCTTTGAATAGAGGATGTGTGCCCGGTCACAGCCTCGAATCAAGTCCCGGTCACAGCTGTCAGCATAGGCTGGAAAGTGCGTAGGCGCATCTCCCAGGAATTGAGAGCGCGCGTTGTGGTCTCTGATAAGCGAGAGGGAGGCCACTGAGAGTAAATTTAGGGGACAGTTCTTATTGAGCAATAGTTCTAACCATTTTCCGTTTTTCTTACCTGTACTATTTTACAAACCGTCGAATAGTATAGCGGCAGCTCACTAGGATACGGTCAGCGCGCGCGTTTAGAGATTTCAAAACGCAGTTTGGAGGCTGCAATGTGTTAACGCTTAAGTGCAGTCATGTGGAATTTTAAAGCGAAAGCTTTCCTACTTGCACTTTCAAGCCTTTGCGTGCGACCGCGGTGCACATGAACTGACCTTTCGCATGACCTCTGTGTGACGTCACGCCGAAGACCTGGGTGACCATCCCGCGCCGTCTGCGATTAGTGGCGGTGCTCCACCGGCGGCCATAGGTTAGATTGGATTAGATTACAACAGATTAGATTGGAATAAGTTGGATTTGATTTGGTTTCATTGGATTCAATGGGATTTGATTGAATTGGATTGCATTAGATTAGATTAGATTAAATCAGGTTACATTACATTAGTTTGGCTTAGACTAAATTAGATTAGATTACATTATATTAGATTACATTACATGAGATTTGATTACATTAGATTACATTACAATGGATTAAATTGTACAACCGATGCATCATCACAAGTCTAACCACAAGCTCCACCACCAGCTACACTACCAGCTGAACCATGGCGTAGGTACGGATATTGCTTTCGCAATTACCGGGCTTAACAAAGCTAAGCCACAGCAAAGTTTTTTCATACTTCACAGGCTTCTTTTAAATGCCAAAAAAAACGACCCCACAGTAGGCACGTTGGCATAAATAATTATTTTTTAGCCCCCCTATGCATCTTCACGAAACGTGTTTGGTCCTAATGTAAATACGATTTTTTTCTCTAATTAATCGTAGTGAAGTAGTTATTAAGTGAAAAAAAAAACACTCCCAAGAGCTTTACTTGGCGGGAAACACTGTGTTTTGGTTTCAACAAGCTGGAGTTTCCCTTCAAAATTTCATTGTTGGTTCTAGTTACGTGCAGCACACTGTAAGCGCGCCCAACGTACGTATGTCCGGCAAGCGCCACAATTAGAGTAAGAGTCGGAAATTCCCACGGCTATCTAAATGTGATTATTTTTCCAACACACTCTTTACCACAAGCTTTTGGGTACAGCAAATTGCTGAGTGTAGAGGCTATATACAAAGTAGCCAGCTAGCGGCTGCGCTGCTGTAACTTCACTGAAAACACGACTTAACGCAGGCACGAAACTAAACGCCACTAATACAGCTAAAAGCATGGCAGGGAAAGAGAACAAATCGACAATAGAAACCAAAGCTCTGTGGAATTCAAATCAAATACTTCGTTCAGTGTCCGTTAAAAAAAGGAGCCAAAACAAATTTTCATGATGACCGCGAATAAAGTAGTGTTTGTTCCTTGAGGTCCATCGCAAGGAGGACAGTTCTTAGAAGGAGTTAACTTGAAACACTCGTCCTGGTCACGGCACCAGTTAACTTTCTCCTCCGGATCGTCGTCGGAATGGCGGGTTCGCCTATGATCGTACGTGGTTAGCGCTTCTGCGTCCTACAAAGAATTGCAAAGTAAATATGCTTAGGACGCTGTCTGCATGCAGATGCGAACACAATTCTCAGATAGCACGTTTACAAACAAATGGAGCCCTCTGGAAAAATCATTAGAAAATCAGAGGTACATACAATGACACTGCAATAATTACGGAATGGAGAAAACATGACTGCACAGTTTTCATGAAGTTGCACATACATCGTAACGTGATCCCGACGAGGGTAAGCCAGACATTACAACGCGGCGCTCTTAGTCACACACAGATTATAGGTCAGCGCAAAGGAAAACAAAAATTAAACAGTTCAAATAAGACCAAATCAGCACACGCACCCCAGCATGGCTCTGTACAATCATTTACAGAGTCTATAGCTGTGAACCGTTCATGTTCCCCCGCTCTCACCCATTGCCTCACAGTGTGCTCGAGCAACAGAGCATTTTTCGCGTATCGCGACCTGGCAGTGGTAGAGTGGGCTAAGGCTGTGGACATAGGCGTTTGTCGCTATCCACCAGGATCGAACACGCCGCCTGGTCGCATAAATTTGACCATTCCGTGTTGCAGCGTGCACAATCCCCGCATTCTTCCTGTTTTCTGTGGTCGCTCATCTGCCTCTGTGAAGCCTCCGACCGTGCGCGCATATGGGCCGCAAGCTTCCACGAAAGGCTCGAAGCGCTCGTTCCTAGAGGGACCCTTAGAATGTGGCATGACTGGCTGAAGCAATTCCTCATCAGCGACTTCTCTTATTCCGGTACACCTGTTGGGCTCCGGCAGTGCACATGCCGATCTCCGTGAGCGTTGCTCGTTCTCAATTCTCTTCCTCTCCGGCCGTAGGTTCCCTTCGGCTATCGCTAACCGGCGTTTCAGGTCTAGAATATAAGCGTCACTTCTCTCTTTTGCTCTGGCTCGCTCAGCCTCTGACATTTGGGCTCGTTCATGGCCATCCCAATACACACATCCAATCCGCCAGCTGACTGCAGCCATTGTGCCTTGGTCAATTTTAACCCTGCGGCTCAAGCACTCCCGAGGCAAGTAAAGTGAGACTGGGGAAACTCACTCTGTTGTCGGGCTGTCGATCACGGCACTTGCTGAGCAGCAGCAGCAGGTTGCGTCCACAGGCGCAGATGAGTGGCCGACATCCAGAGTTCCGGACAGGCCCATCACTTGCTTCCGGCAGACGAAGTCGGCAACCACGGGTGCCGCCGAAGTCGCAGCGCTTCGCTCCGTCGATCTCGCTTCGCTCGCTCCTTGCGCTGTCGTGCAGTCTTGACTCCGTGGCCTCTGACAAATATCTCGCCTCAGTTGGACCTTGGTCCCCGGGGTTTGTCACCAAGATGTTGCCCCGTGAGCCTTCCGGCAGGTACTGCCTCAAACCGCTCAGCCCGAAGCCGCTGATTGTACCGTGCGCGCTCCACCATGATTCATGACATTCGTGCTATTCTCTCTGCAGGTATCGCGAAGATCCGGGAGATCGACGAGGAACACAGGGACCTGGGAATCCACCGTCGCCTGCTGCTGCAGAGGCTTGTCGACGATGTGTGGAGGGCAAAGGAATATTCGAGCGACGATGAGACCGACAGCAGCGAGGACGACTGCGACAGGAGCCAGGACGACAGCGGCAAGAGCCAAGACGACAGCCAATGCACAGACCTCGCCGCCGCAGACCTGGATTCTAGCTGTGGAAACGTTGGCACTCCGACAGACTCCGCCGCTTTGTCCGATGACCAGGAGACGTGGATGGTTGTTCCGGGAGCCAGTGGTCTCAAGCTCACCAAGAGGAGAAGCAAGTCACCGGTGCAAGTGGAGCAGAAGACCTAAACTCTCGTCGAAACATCGCTCCTGACAACGCGGGTGGCAGCAAACACCTGCCCTTCTCCGAGCCCGTTCCAGATTGCTACTTGTAAATCAGTAACACTTAACGGAAGGCAATGCTTCTACGCTAGTCTGTAGCTGATCATGGTATTTTGGGAAGAGCCTACAACGCAATCAACCACCAGAAATTAAAGAGAGTCATTCCTTTCAATACAAAGACACATGTAACGAATACAGTAGACAGGCAGCAACCGTTGAAGCATGATGGCGGGTTGCAGATGAATATCTTTCAAACGCGAGCGCTAATAAAATACAAGGAAGACGGCTGAAGAGGTTTTTGCAAGTACATTGTTTTTTTGAACAACACTTTTTCTAAATACGCAGACAGAATGAAAACACAACCGTAACCAATACCGGCAACATCTCATCAGGCCTGGAACAAGAATAAAGAGAGAGATGTGAGGTCGCAGCCGCTTTTAAGTACATAGGTAAAAAGATTATTTCGTAAACACACACCGAATGGTGGCAGTTTTATTCGTAATTGGAAAAAAGGGTTGTCCGTGGCGTGAACTTCAGTTTAGGTCGCTAATATTTTCGATACTCATCCTGTAGACTGCTGAAAAGAACGTGCTGAGATTACTACCTCCGATAACGCATAGGTTAATAAAGCCTGCTCTAAGGAACACCTTCGGTGCCAGTGATAAATCCAAATAGTAAATAACGTCAGACATAAATTCACCAGCGAATGAATGAGACATCAGGGGAAGAAGAAAACATGACAACGCTCTACTAACAACAGAAGTTTAATCGAGAAACGGCCAACCTAGGTCACCAGAAGACGCATGCGAATCAGACTCACCGAACAAAACAAATACATAAGTGGCAGATCACCGAGGAGTGGATACACGCTCCAACACTGGCACCCAACAAAATACAGATAATAGGCCTATCAATCTTGAACGCGCACACTTCTGCGTCAGTGACAAAATAAAACCTCGCTTAATGAGGCAATTTATAACGAGGTAATAAACGATACTATTGGCATTCATTTCAGAGAGAAGGATCGTAATGCACAACACAATGGTTTGTTGCAGTTGTTTAAAAAGCTCGGTGTTGCGCCTTTCTTCCATTTCCAAATTTCTGCGAAGTATATTTCATACTCTTTTAAATAGATTGTAGAAAAAAGTGGACTAAAGGGTGCAGTTTTCTTGGAACGGGCTTGCGGGAGAATTCCTTGCTCTGCGACACTTTAAATGTGCGAATTTTTCTTCCATGATATCTCTATCATGCAGGCCCTTGTCATTCTCGAATGTGTTTGCTTATCACCGGATGTAGCTGACAAGGCGTCCTTGGCAATAGAGAGAAAACGAAAGGTGGTTTTTAAGCCTTTGCCACACAAAGAGAAAGCAGTGCCCATGCACAACCGACACATGAATTGAATTGAGCGCGGTTCAGTTTTTCGGGAAATATACGGGAAGGCTGCAAGACGACACGTTTGTGGACAAGCATAGCATAAAAATTCACTATTGTGGGCGTGCATCGGCGCTATAAATACACGTGGTCGTTTAACTTAATAAGCAGCATTTTCAACGAGGGGCACAGATGCTCGTTATCCTCTTTTTCGTGGGCGTTGTAAAAAGGAGAACTTTTTCCTATTTTGCATCTTTCCAACACAGTCAGAACATGGAATACTTTAAGGAAGACACATGAAAACTGGGGCCGGACGCCAAGGCCGGTGTTGCAGCGCGCTCGAAGTCATGTACCACGCCTTGCGACCTGTGAATATGTTAAGGCGGTTGAGCCCCGGCATTGGTCTAGCAGACCGCAGGCAGGAGCACTTCAGCGACGACTAAAGGATATGCAGGAGCGAAGCGTAATGCAATTCGTGCTGTGTAATCCATCTATTTAGATGTATATGTTAGCTAAGTCATTGCACTTAGAGTGGCCCTGGGCTACTGTTCCTACACCACGTCTAGGTCCAGTTCCAAACTCGCCGACGATCGCCCCACTCCATCGTATGAATTCAATTTTGACGCGTACAGACAGCAATAACATTCATCTGCCTTTGACACTAGCACAAATTTGCACCTTCCGTTTGGGAGGAAGGCTTTATCTAAAATGCGATTAAAGATCTTTTGAGGTCGCAGGAGTGGTGAGTCGTACACACCATTTCAGGGGCCCTAAAGAAACGCTGGTAGGGGGGTAACAGTTGATTAGAAGGGGTGGAAGGAAAGGGGGTATGTAAAAAAGGGAAGTTTTCAGTTTACTTTGCTGTCCAGGGCTTAGTCTTACGACACACCCAGTTTAACTTGTGATTCACCAAGACCCATATCTAAACATCACACTCTACCTTCTAACTTCAAGTTGCTTGGTTCCTTTCTGCTTTCCTTCAATCCCCTTTCCTTGTAAAATATTGTGACTTCCTCTCCCTTATCAACTTTTCTCGGAAATAGCACTTGAGAAAGGGAAACGCCCATGAAGAATGGGAGAGAAGAAATGAAAGCGCGCCCATTCTGGTGCCGGCAGCGGTTGCGGTCGGAGCTTCCCGCGCCGTTCTCCAATTGTGAGTCCCTGATTGTACCATGCGCGCTCCACCATGATTTATGACATTCGAGCTATTCTCTCTGCAGGTATCGTGAAGATCCGGGAGATCGACGAGGACCACAGGGACCTGCGAATCCACCGTCGCCTGCTGCTGCAGAGGCTTGTCGACGAGCTTTGGTCGGCAAAGGAATATTCGAGCGACGATGAGAGCGACAGCAGCGACGACGAGACCAACAGCAGCGAGGACGACTGCGACAGGAGCCAGGACGACGGCGGCAGGAGCCAAGAAGACAGCCAATGCAGACCTGGATTCTAGCTGTGGAAACGTTGGCACTCCGACAGACTCCGCCGCTTCGTCCGATCACCAGGAGACGTGGATGGGTGTTCCGGGAGGCCGTGGTCTCAAGCTCACCCTGAGGAGAAGTAGGTCACCGGTGCAAGCGGAGCAGGAGACCTAAACTCTCGTCAAAACATCGTTCCTGACAATGCCGGCGGCAGCAAGCACCTGCCCTTCTCCGAGCCCGTTCCAGATTGCTACTTGTAAATCAGTAACACTTATCGGAAGGCAATGCCTCTACGCTAGTCTGTAGCTGATCATGGTGTCTTGGGAAGAGCCTACAAGGCAAACAACCTCCAGAAATTAAATAGAGACATTCCTTTCAATACAAAGAAACATCTTACGAATACAGTAGACAGGCAGTAACCGTTGAAGCATGATGGCGGGATGCAGATGTATATGTTTGAAACGCATGCGCTAATAAAATAGAAGGAAGACGGCACAAGAGCTTTTTGCAACTACTCTGTATTTTGAAGAACACTTTTTCTAAATATGTAGACAGAATGAACACACAACAGTAACCAATACAAGAAACATCTCATCAGGCTGGAAAAAGAATACAGAGAGAGATGTGAGGTCGCAGCCGCTCTTAAGTACATAGTTAAAAAGATTATTTCTTAAACACACACCGAATGGTGGCAGTTTTATTGGTAATTGGAAAAACGGGTTGTCCGTGGCGTGAACTTTAGTTTAGGTCAGTAATATTTTCGATACTCATTCTGTAGATTGCTCAAAAGAACGTGCTTAAATTACTACCTCCGATAACGCATTGGTTAATAAGACCTGCTCTAAGGAACACCTTCAGTGCCAGTGATAAATCCAAAGAGGAAATAACGTCAGACATAACTTCACCAGCGAATGAGAGAGACACCAGGAGAAGAAGAAAACATGACAACGCTCTACTAACAACTGAAGTTTAATCGAGAAACGGCGAACCTAGGACACCAGAAGACGCATGCGTATCAGACTCACCGAACAAAACAAACAAATACATAAATTACCGAGGAGCGGATACACGCCGCAACACTGGCAACCAGCAAAATACAGATAATAGGCCTATCAATCTTGCACGCGCACACTTCTGCGTCAGTGACAAAATAAAACCTCGCTTAATGACGCAATTTAGAACGAGGTAATAAACGATACTATTGGCATTCATTTCAGAGTGAAGGATCGTAATGCTCCACACAATGGTTTGTTGCCGTTGTTTAAAAAACTCGGTGTTGCGCCTTTCTTCCATTTCCAAATTTCTGCGAAGTATATTTCATACTCTTTTAAATAGATTGCAGAAAAAAGTTGACTAAAGGGTGCAGTTTTCTTGGAACGGGCTTGCGGGAGAATTCCTTTCTCTGCGTCACTTTAAATGTGCGAATTTTTCTTCCGCGAAATCTCTATCATGCAGGCCCTTGTCATTCTCGAATGTGTTTCCTTATCACCGGATGTAGCTGACAAGGCGTTCTTGGCAATAGAAAGAAAACGAAAGGTGGTTTTTCGGCGTTTGCCAAAAATGGACACAGGAGTCCCCATGCACAACCGACACATGAATTGAATTGAGCGCGGTTCAGTTTTTCGGGAAATATACGGGAAGGCGACAAGACGGCACGTTTGTGGACAAGCATAGCATCAAACGTCATTATTGTGAGTGTGCATCGGCGCTATAAATACACGTGTTCGTGTAACTTAATAAGCAGCATTTTCAGTGAGGGGCACAGATGCTCGTTATCCTCTTTTTCGTGGGCGTTGTAAAAAGGAGACCTTTTTCTTATTTTGCATCTTTCCGCCATAGTAAAAGAGTACATCGTCAGAACATGCAATAGTTTAAGGAAGACACATGAAAACTGGGGCCGGACGCCAAGGCCGGTGTTGCGGCGCGCTTGAAGTCAAGCAGCACGCCTTGCGACCAGTGAATATGTTACGGGGGTTGAGCCCCGGCATTGGTCTAGCGGACCGCTGGCAGAAGCACTCCAGCGACGACTTCAGGATATGCAGGAGCGAAGCGTAACGCAATTCGTGCTGTGTAATCCATCTATTTTAATGTATATGTTAGCTAAGTCATTGCATTTAGAGTGGCCCTGGTCTACTGTTCCTACACCACGTCACGCTCCAGTTCCAAACTCGGCGACGATCGCCCCACTCCATCGCATGAATTCAATTTTTACGCGTACATACAGCAATAATATTCATCTGCCTTTGACACTAGCACAAATTTGCACCTTCCTTTTGGGAAGAAGGCTTCATCTATAATGCAACTAAAAATCTTTTGAGGTCCGCGGAGTGGTGAGTGGTACACACCATTGCGGGGACCCTAAAGAAACGCTGGTAGGGGGGTACCAGTTGATTAGAAGGGGTTGCAGGGGAGGGGGTATGTGAAAAAGGGAAGTTTTCAGTTTACTGTGCTGTCCAGGGCTTAGTCTCACGGCACACCCAGGTAAACTTGTAATTCACCAAGCCCGATAAGTAAACATCACACTCTTCCTTCTAACTTCAAGCTGCTTGGTTCCTTTCTGCCTTCCTTCAATCCCCTTTTCCTGTAAAATATTGTGACTGCCTTTCGCTTATAAACTTTTCTTGGAAATAGCGCTTGAGAAAGGGAACGCCGTGTATTTCAATATTCTTCCGTCTCGAATATTGTTCTCCACTTTCTACTCGTTCCCTGAGCTTTGCGATTTCGTTATCTTTTTCTTGCATGTTTTGTTGCAGTTCTTGTGAGGTTTTCTTGAGTTCAGCAATTTCGTTCTGCTGATCATTCACCTTTGTCAGGAGGTCTGCAAACTTAGCTGCTAAGAATTCAGTTGACTTCTCAATGGCCTCAGTTGTGTTGCACTAGTTATCTACCTTTCTTTCAAGATTTTCAAGCCTACCCAAGACTTCCAATATCTTCTGGTTCATCATCTTGTCCTTCTCTGTTACACGTGTCATATTCCGAAGCCTTGCTTTCACTGTGATTCATTTTCGCCAAAGGACGCATATGACTTGCCGCACGAAGCTGTTCCTACGCTTATATCGTGTGAATGCGAACCAGGTGGATTGGTTGTGCTGAGAACTTGTCGACGAACTGCTGTGCGTGCGCACGAGTGCTTTGGCGGTGCAGAGGTAGGTGCTGTGTGCGCTCCTTTTTTTTTCTCCGTCAGCGTTGGCAACGAGCAGACCGTCGGCCTCGGACAACCGAAGGGCAGCAAATCCAAGCGTCGAGTGGCTGAGGCTATTGGCAAGGTTGGGGCAATGAAGGGATTGGAGCACTTCCCAGTGAACCCAGAGGAAAAGGCGGCTACGAAAGCGACCTTATAAGGTCACAGCACCATCCCCGGCGTTGTTGGCTCCGTCGACAGCGTGCTTATTGCAGTCAATGCGCCGCGGGGTGATGCCGGAAACAAGGCAGAATTCTGGAGCCGCAAAGGATTTTACGCGGTGAACACCATGATCTTGAATAGAGTGCCTTTTTGACCGCCGGCGTTCGCAAGCCGGAACCTCGACATTGCAAGCCGGAACCTCGACATTGCAAGCTGACGACTGAGTACGTGTGTCTCCTTTCTCGTAGATCTGCGACGCTAGCATGAAAACCCCTCGCTGCCCGTGATCTTGCTATGATGCGTTTTCGTGACGCAACCGGTGGCTGCGTCCGAAGCTGGAGTGAGGACTGCTGACGGATGGAGGGCTTCTGCTGGGTAAGCAGCCACAAAGCCCTGTCGGTCATCGGGCTACCTCGACAACATATATCAAGGTACAATGCTGCACAGTGGCTCATACCTAGCTTCAAGAATGAGGCGTGCTTGTTATACGCTGTAATAGTACCCACAACGACAGCGTATTGTATTTTTGTCTAATTACTGTTATTAATGGGAGAGAGGCACAAGAAACATTATTTAAAAAAAATAATCGTATTTACTGACTAAACGCAAAGGCAAAAAGTGTGTATACATCATTTCGTTAGTGTTGTGTACGACATCATAGGCTATAAGGCTGCCCCGCCGCGGTGGCTCAGTGGTTACGGCGCTCGGCTGCTGACCCGAAAGATGGGTTCGAAGGCTAAATTATTGAGGCCCGAGTGCTGTGCGATGTCAGTGCACGTTAAAGAACCCCAGGCGGTCGAAATTTCCGGAGCCCTTCACTACAGCGTGCCTCATAGCCTGAGTTGCTTCGTGACGTTACACCCCAATAAACCAAACCAAACCTAATAAACCAAACTAAGCTACGAGGCTATGTTATAGAGGTATTGCTTAGTCTTTTTCTGCACGCATGTGAATGTCATGCTCAGTATTTCGTCCCTGGGTGTCTTGGTATAACCCATTCATTACATAGACAACTAAGCGCTTCACTGCACTTTTTGGTTGTGCCGGAGACCGCGGATATAAACTGTAGCCGTGGCTTCTCACGCCAGTGTCGGGACATCCTGGTGCAAACTCGGCAGAAGGGCACTGCAACGCAGCACATGCAACAATGCGATCTTTGTGGAACTCTGTATTGGTGTCTTTAAAAGCCGATTCGGGAGCAAGCAGAGTAACCGGACACCACTACAAGCAGAACCAGGCGATGGTCATTATTGTAGCGAGTGTCGCGTTGCACATCTGCCTGGAGGAATCCTTGGCAGCGGATGGTGCGGCAACAGTGGCAACAGCAGCTCCACCAGCAGTACTTCCTCATCACGTGACAGCTGTGGCTGCAATGTCCCACCGTGCCGGGGTGGCGAGTTGTCGCAGCCATTCTTGGAATTGGCACTGCCATCGCCTTGTATTAGCCTATGAGCACCTGTGTGGCATCATGCCCTTGGCGACAGGCAGCCGAGCGCCAGTATTTGTAAAATGATTTTTTCCTATGTATGGTTCGAAGCCTGCAGTGGCAAGGAATGAAGTGCGCACACCAGCTGCTGCTTCGACAATGTTCACCAGTATGCCTCCCATGCATAGCCAAGTCTGCCGCAAAGCAGACTCCTCAAGTCGAATTAGGCGCCGGAACAGATCGTCCGACTAGTGAAATTCGTGCTTGTGCATTGTCATTCGCCGTTGCTTACTTCCACTTGCTTATTCAGGCGTATAGTTGCCAGCGGTCACTACGTGTTTGACTAATGTGAATGAGCAAAACGTGTAGCGTGGAGATTGCAAAGCACAAGCACAGCGTTTGTTTTTGCACCACATTTATTCATTGCGCACAATAAATTCTCTTTCGCCACAGCTTTTTATACAAGTCTTCCTACTGCAAAACGCAGCGGGGAAACACAAATCATGTAGTAGCATTCACAGTGAATCACATGCGCCTTATCAAGCGCTGAACAAATTATACACTGCAGAGATTTCCGGAAAAGACTTGTACCTGACGCTATGGCCAAACGGGCGAGTTGGCCATGTATTTTAAGGACAAACATGGCTAAAGACGTACAGGGAAAGTAGAGCGAACAGAGGACAAGCGCTCGGGCTTTGTCTCCTCTGCTTTTTGCGTAAGCCTTTAGCAATATTTGCGCGTAAATGAAGTTGTATCTTGACTGCAAGCTTGTACGCAAATGATTCGGCATGCGGTGCGCATGTAAACTGTGTTGAAACACGTTACATATTGGAATGTACAGCAAGCTTTACATGAGACATTGCTCATCATGGATTTTCAGGACTAGAAGAAAATGTGACAAGTACAAGACACACGGATATCACAGACGCGCACCCGCCAAAGTTCTTCGGTCCGCATTTATTTCAAAACCAGGCTACAGAAGGCTGCTGTCAACTTCGGAAGGCTGCTGTCAACCCTAATTTTTACTCGGGTCTTTTCTGAATATAGGGTACACTGCAGGTTACAAAGGTTACACTGCACACGAATGACACTGCGCGGGAAAGCAGGAAAATTGATTCCAACAAACTAGACAGGTACAGAAGTTGCACCTTGTGCGCTGGGCAGATCTGCAGGCAAACAACTGGAAAAAATGAACAATGAAAACAGTGCACGAAGCTTCTGCACCTGACACAGCTAAGAATAAATGCATCACAAAAGACGAAAATACCACACGAAGCCTCAGCACCAGGCAGAACGCAGAAGTACAGAAGAAAAAAATAAAAAATCGTGCATGGAGGCAGAGTTCAGAAGAAATACTTAACAAAAAATGAAAAAAAGGTGCTTGAAGCTCCTGCACTTGGCAGAGGTTAAAACAAATTAAAAAACACAAACGATGCTTCGGCCCAGGGCTGATATTAAACGAGTACAAAAACACAAACTAAATGCCAGATGTAAATAAAGTAAACTAAAATAAATATATACAAGAAAAGTTGAAAGTGGTGCAGGCGGCTCGAGCTGGCTTCTTAAGATGATTGCCAGCATGTCGACGGTCTGGAGGAACAGGTATTGCTATGCATTTCGACTGCGCGCAGCAGCCGCCACCTGCCGCATGGCTTGACCGTAAAAATGCCCTAAGTTTTTGCTGAGCAACACTATTTAGACCCGGCTTAAGCTTCGTGAAAAAGGGTTAGGTGCTGAGATATTTTGGGCAAGTATGGTTGTAGAAAACTTGTGGTTGTTTCATAAACTGAGCTCTCCCTACCACGTCCCACAATAGATGTCAAACAGAAGTAGAAGTGTTGAAATTGGGCATGGGTATTTAAGCTGAAGGTGAGGGCTTCTGCTTTAAAAAATGCAGAGGCCGCGCTTTGTACACACTCCAGCCGGCCCTGCTGAAGCGCACAGTTCTGGCGGTTCCAGGCCTGAGTAAGGTCCGCCAAGCGCCACGTTTCATGTAGCGTCTGCCGCAGCACCTCATCTCCCTCATCCTCTCTTCTTAGGCCGGCATGGTGCGAGATGCGGTGAGGACTGCAGGGGGGGGGGGGGGGGGGCAGTAGTGATGGCGGTGCTGACGGCTGCAGCGTGCGCTGTGATGTATCTATCTGGAAAGAAAATGCACTGGTCACGCAATGCGGCATGGGGTGGAATAAGCAAAGCGTTTGGTACAATGTTTTAGCGGACTTGACGTGAATACACTGGGCAGCAATAACAGAAGACACAGTTAATTTTGCGACACGGGCAGCATTGTCGTAGTGTATTTCATGTGCACACTCGCCAGGCTGCTAGGAGAAATCACAACCTGACGGCAAGAGAAATAAACACACTGCACTGCGTCGCATGGCCAGCGACAAAGTTTTGGGGGCTAGTGTAAAATCATTGAATATATATGACTAATGCTGCAAAGTTATTACTTTAAAGCAGCTGTCAAGCCCAGCTTTGCGGGACATGGCCGTTTAGTTCGGCAGCCTGCCACCAGGCGCCGCTTCACCCTGAACTCCTCCTCTCTCTTTTCATTGCCCCTTTCCTGCCTCGCATAGCCGCACGCGGGCAGACGGGAGGGAACTCCGCGGTGGGGTTGGGAAGGTTGGGCGGTCGGGTTAAGCTTTGTTCGGAATACCTTCAACAATGTGGGAGGAAGGGGGAGGAGGAAGGGCTTTGGGGGCGAAAGAAAAGTATCAATGTGGCGTGAAGCCTCCTCTGCGTCTGACGAACGCATACTGAGTAATCGGATACTCAGAAAGGCCCTTATAGAGGGAAAAGAAAGAGGGGACGGAAAAGGCAAGATGGTTGACAGGCTTGTTGAATCGCTTGAAGGGGCGAGGATGCTTTCTGAAATTCTTTTTGACGAGTTGTAAGGTTTCCAAAAGGTGCCTCCAGGATGTAGAGACGCAGTGATACACTGCGTGCCGTGTCTCTCCGGCGCCGTATTTTTCGCTACACACGCGGTATGCAACACATACGCACGCACGAACGCAAGCTGGAGCACCGAAAGCACACTTAGGGTGCGTCTGGATATCTGTGCCGTGTCATGTGGCCGACTGAGCAAATATAGCACTGGCAAGATGCGCTGAATTTTGAGAAAACAACCATAATCGCAAAATCAAGAATCAAAAATATTGTTAGTCTTCTTTATGGTGACAGTTACTCAGGAATAAGTGAGCACGCTGTCTGCCTCATCGACCAAGTAAAGGTATAGTAACAGAAATCAGAGAGTGAAGGAAAACGAGGAAATCGTTTCCTAGACTCCGGCCATGCGATGAGGTGATATATTTCGTTTTTGTTCGATGCTGTTCACTTGTGGCCATGAGTGTATTGTTCAAGCGTGTATTAATACAGGCATGCATTTCGAGGCTACACCTTCGACTTGACGCAAGAAGACACCCGAAAAAAAAAGTACATCTGGAATAATTTTAACATTCATCGTGTTTCTAACCTTCTTTAAGTGCGCAACCATAAAAGTGTGTGGCTTTGTAAACAGCACGAATATCACCATAAGTCACCAGTGCAAGTCTCTAGGAGTCATTTGCGCTCTACGCTGAGTGGCGGGAAGCGACTCCTTCGTGGCAGCAAAGGAACACGAAAAGACTAGAAACGGAGCCAAGAGACATAAACACTAAATGAATGGCCTAGGCTCTACAGTAAAGCGGAGTTGGCGACATGAATGGCAACAGAGGAGGAAGGAGTAGCCCGAAGAGACGCACTTTCGCCTGGCTCGGCAAGCGCCACAACCAAGCGGCAGCGGGCCGGGGCGTCTGTCGCGGTGAAGAGGCGCCGAGATCACCTTCACAAACAGCGACCGAGAGCTGAGAAGCGACGTTTATTTCATGCAGTAGCGTTTCCAGCATGTAGTTTAGCCAAGCCATCCCCACAAGCCCTTGGACACTTGGCCAAAGAAGCCAGAACACTAAATGAGGTTTCTTTTGAAGTTTCCCTCACGCAGAAGGCGTCCTGGGCGATAGCACGAAATGCAAGCGCACCGAGACAAATTCATAAAGGTGTGTGCAGTGAGAACGCTCGATATCTATACATTGCTACAAAACACGACACACTACGCATGCATTACTGCAATGTGGTAGTCCCGGTGTAGCACGGATTGGAACAGTTTTTAATGATCTCCTTCACCCCGCGACGTCACGGAGATGCGGTGGCGCTGATGGCAGTAGCGACTTTCGCGTGGTAGGCAAAACAGGTATCGCCTGCCCGTGCCTACCGCAGCTGCCGCAGCTACCGGCGGCTGCATCGTGGCTGCGCACTGCAGAAGCGGCATGTACTGGCCAGCTGCGTCCCTGTTGAATCCGTGTAGTATCATAAAACGGAAAATTAGATTAGCCTCAATAATGACCCGCGGTAGCAAAAGCGCGAAGTCTCGGTGTCGACCGGCGCTGCCAGTCAACGTACTTCATAGCGGGGAAATTGCCGCGCTTGTTCACCTGAACAACAGCATGGTACGCTTAAAATTGCGCAAGGAAAAGAAAAAGCATGTATGTAGCTGCGCGCGTATTTATCACCTTGAGCTGGTGTGAACGGGCGCCGGCAGGGTCAGTCTGCACCAAGAAGTGCGTTATTTTGTTGATAGCACAGCATGTTTTAACGTGTGTAGAAGCTATACGAACGTGTAATGGCGCGTTTTAGGGCATTTAATACATACTTCAAACTATTTCTTAACATGACCGATATAATTATTTGATTCTATTAGAAAGAAGTCTGGTAAGTTGTGACAATCTTGCGCGGTCACACTGGCATGCTTCGAACAGCGTACTTTAAGTTTGATAAAAGCCATGTGCATTTCATTGCATCATGCATATGTCATAAGCTGCTTCATGAAGTAGCACATGATCGCGAAGCCTATTTGGAAAGAAGCAACCGCAGGCGGGCTACCAACAGAGGCCCGTAGCGAGATTGACAGGGGATGAGGCAATCAAAAGTGTTTCTTTTTATTGATGCATGAGATATGTAACCAAATTTGATGCAAATATGAAATTGCTCTGCTAATTTCAGTAATGCGTTTTATTTTCAGCTATACCTGGTAAATTTCTTGGATAATTATAATTAACACCCTCGTCAAGTCACCCTGAGTCTTGAATACTTAAGTAAAAAGTGCAGAAATTTTTTATGCCAGCATGTTCCCAAAAGCCTATTCTCTATACTGGCGGTATTACTTTTTTTAGATTCTCAGTACCTTTCTTATAAAAATAACTAGCATACTACTGCTCCCGTAGGAAAAAAATCGAGATTTATTGCATACCTCAACGTCTCTGGAATCGTTCGCGGCAAATGCAATCATTCTATTTCCATTCGTTACAAATTTACGAAGGGGTGAGAGATGCCAATCAGAAAATGTGGGAGATCACAAAACAAACCTTTAAGTGTATTCCCTCGGTTGTGGCCTCTTCGCTTTCGCTTTGGTCAAAGAAATGCGGCACTGAAATCAACGAAACCTGATCCCTGTTCTTCGTAATGATACTACCATTGTGGTGCTCCGTCGTCGGAAACCCGCAGAGTTCGCGACGTGCCAGGACCATCAGAAAACTCATTACCTCACAATTTTGGACGACCACAGATCTAAAAATCGTAATTTCATGAATTTCTGCTGAATATTTTGCTATAATTTTTCGTAACCAAACAGAAGACCTAGGGCTGGGGAAGGAATATAATATCAGGAGTCCAAACTTTTCACTCTCACCAAATCGACAGTTTAAGAAGGGGAGAAGTTGCCCTGGCTGGTGCCTGATCTGACGGCTAAAAACAGCGGTTACGCGAGACAGATGAGATCGGGACACGATCGACGCTGTCCCCACTTTTCGCACTGCGCGACACGTGTGTCATCAGACGGTGAGCGCACGTCGGCTGTTCCAAAAAAAAACGCCAGTACTTCCCTCACCACTGTCCGGATGTAAAATCATTCTTGCTAGTGCAGAGTGTCAAAAACATTGCTTTATTCAATGCCTAGGGTAGAAACCAACGGCAGAAACGCTTTCTAACCATAATACAATACACTGTGGCGAAATACGCCATACATGGCCAACGCGAGCTCGTGTACTTCGAGGAATACTAAGTTGAAAGTATCAACCATTTTTATGATTCTCAGAAACTCAAAACGTTCCCACAATCCTTGAAAACCGGCGCTGCACCACCTCAACTCGACGCCACTCTCTGGCCTCTTGGCTACCGCAAGCCCGCTAGCGACTGCAGCGCCACCTCGCTTGTTTGCAAACATGGAGGAGGTCTATACTTCATTTTCAACAAGTGACATTTGCTTAAAGTGTCATTTAAGCACTGTCACGCGATGAGCTTTAGTGACACTCGCTGGAGAACGCACTTTCCTCGTAGTGAGTTTGGAGGGCTCCCTCCACTTCGTCCGACAAGGCGAGCGTGTAGCCTCAACAGCAGTTCTGCGGCATTCAAAAATTTGTTCTGAGAATTAAAAATCTCCATCTTATTTTCTTGATCGCGCCTTTTAATGAAAGCTTGCGCAAATAATGCGCACACCAGAACAGCTACTCTCCATTTGCAGACGACGGCGACCACCTTACGCCTAATGAGTCCACAGGGTGTGTACGCAGTTTCGGTGATTGGGGAGAGCAAATTCTCAAGTTTCAGCGAACCCAAATGTACAGCGAGTGTAGTTTTGCTAAAGCTGACCTCAAATCGACTGTTGCTTACATTACAGGACGCGCACGCACTGAAGCGCCGGTGGGACTTAGACTGCCGCTCAATGTTTTGGGCAGTCAGCAAGAGTCGCTGCCGTCCCTTGTGGATGACAAATAAAGGCGGGGACACATGTGCGAAAAGTGCGTGCGATTCGCTGCGGCGCGTCGTTGCGACCGTCGTGGCAACGACCGAACGCAGCTCGTCGCATGCGTCCAACCTGCTGGATGTCAACGACGAGCCGCATGCGACAAACGCAACGACGGGAAGCAGGAGCCAATGCGAGCGCGGAGAGCGGCAGCGTCATGATGACGTAGAGCGCGATGCTCAGGGCGCTCGGGGCCGAGCCATGCCGGGCTGGTCTGCCAGCTCTGATGCCGGCCGCCGGCGACTGAAAAACGCGCTAGTATTGTTTGTTGACATTCTAGCAAGCCCAGGGATAGATGCATGTCAAAATTGCATCATTTATGACGATCGTTGGCTAATACTGAGTTGCACGTAACAAGCAAATTTCATCCCACAGCCGCTTCGGTGCTGCTGCTACTTGGTGTGGTTCGCCTGCCGTCTGCTAATCCGTTTCTGAAGGCGTCGTGGAAATCGAACATATATTTTATTATGGGACGAGTTCGCATTGAAGCGATGCGAATAGTAGGCCTTTTATTATAGCACAGGCGACTTCCGAAGCGCTGTCAGCTGCGGCTTCGACGCGAAATCAAGTAGGCCTAGCGACGATTACGGCAGCCGGGACCAGCGCGCAGTTCGTCGCCCGGCGTTGCCGCAGGCGGTGTCGTTGCCGAAAGATCCTCTTTTGCACAGGTATATTGTCGTTGCTCGAATCTAGGAAGCATCCTCTCTGGTACATGGCTGTTTTGTACTTTCTTGTGCGAACGTGAAGTACGCCGAGCATGCCGGCCGGCCGGCCAGCCTGGATCCCGTCTGCCGGTGTCATAAAAACGAGCTAAAATGTGTTCTTGACTTAAATAATAAACCCTGGGATGAGAAATGTGAAAGAATATGTCATTTTTGAGGATCGCTGACCAATACTGAGCTGCTGCTAAAGGTAACGACTGCGATACAAGCAAACTTCTTTCCACAACCGCTTCGCAGCTGCCGCTGGCCGGCTAGCCTGGCGCCCGCTTGCTTCGCTGCCGAAGGCGTCGCGGAAATTGACCATATTATTACATTATTGTGAGATCATGCTGTTGACAGTAGAGCGATGTGTGGAGTAGGCCTTTTATTATAGCTCAGGCGACTTCCGAAGCGCCGGCCGCTGCGGCTTCGATACGAAAGAGGCTATAGGCCTAGCGACGACCACGGCAGCCAGGCAGTAGCAGAGCTCGTCGCCCGGAGCGCCCGCGAGCGGTGCCGTTGCCGAAAGCTCGCAACATAAGCAGGCATGCTTTGTCGCTGCTCGAGCAGACTTTCTGATAACAAGGCCATCTTGTATTTTCTTGGGATATTTGTACACGATCACAAGCAGCGCTGAGGCACCGCTGCATGGCGGCTAAGTGTGACAGCGGTTGTGGGCGGAGCTTGGGTAGAGCGGCGCAGCGATGCTCGCCGCTCCGTGTGTCCCTGCTTGCAGTGGGATGGCAGTTCGCACGCGACGATCGGTGCGGCGCGTCGGCGAAGTTGTCGCACATGTGTTCCCTGGTTAACGCCGTTTCAATGTATGCGAACGGTCACCGAATATGCTTCTGCGTAAACTGATTCAAAATGAGGTATTCGTCTCATCGGAGAAAGCAAGGTCGATTACCGACAAGCGCCGGACCTACGCGATGTCAGCAACCAGGCTACCAAGTGTTTCCTTGGCGCGCAGTCGCATCGGCGTTTCTTACAGTGTTGTCGCACTTTGTAAATAAGCAAGGGTACCACCGTTACAAAAATGAGATTAATTAAGGTAACTAATTCTTTAGCTCGAGTATTATGTCATGCAAACCAGCACTATCAACTAAAGTGGCTGTCTGGGCTTGTCGGTCAGTGATCTTGGTTAAAGAATGCAGTGCGAAAAGACAAGGACAAACGAAGAAGTGGACAGGACCGGCGCTGTCCACAGCGCCAGTCCTCTCCACTTCGTTGGTTCTTGTCTTTTCGCGCTGCATTCTTTAACCATGAGCTCTATAGCAGTTTGTACACAGCGATGTAAACAAGAGTACTGGAGTGCAGTCGTCCTCATCGGTACATTCCTGGGTAAATTTCGCGCTTATGCGGTAAATATTCAGTCATTTAATATGGTCTTCAAGCACTCATTTAGCATCTACACAAAAATATTTGCTAAAAGAGAAGGAAAAAAAAGCGAACACACATTAAAATGTTACACCTCCGAATGATTGTCTTTGGCTTCGTCACTTGAAAGCCGCAATTAAACTACTTGTTTTTTCGACCTGTTACTGCTTTCTTTTTGTTCTCAACGTACTTTCCTTTCCGTAAGTCCTTTCTCCTTGTGACCACGCTTGCTTTAGCCGTTCTAATTGTATAAGCACTGAAGTTGTTTATATAGGTCGAGTGAATGATAATTACGATTGTTCTCTCTAGCCTCACTCGACTGCAATTGTGTATGCATTTTTGTAACTTTTATTCGTTCATTGATTTTGTTTTCTTTTTTTTGTCCGTTGACTGGACTGCATATCAGCTGAATGCTGTTAAAAATTTGTCTAGCAGCACAATGCGGCAGTCTAGTCGAATGACACTCAGTTGGAAGGCGTTCGAAACTCCCGTGTAGCAGGGGTATTACTTGTCACGGATCTGGATGCTTTTTGTCGTTAACATTTTTTCAGATGTGGCAGTAAATCTTAAAATTGACTCGAAGTAATTACATTTGCGAAAAAAATTGTCTTTTGTAGGTATTTGCGCGAAAAAGAAAAGAATTTCTCAAAGGTGCTGCAACATCCCTCGCCACTGCCATCATTTCCAAATGACACCCCTATTTGCCGTGTGACAGCGCGCACCGAAAGTGTCATTCGTTCAAGAGAAGTGCATTTGGAGAAAGTGTCACTAAACCTGCCTGTGCGACAAGGCACTCGGCTCGTTATACGAAAACGCCGACGTAACCAGAAAGCCGTGGCAGGCCAGAACTACCTAGAGTCCTAGACTAGAAGGCACGCGTGGCAGAGACTCGCACGCGAGTGACGTCATCATCATCAGTGCGACCCTCCTCTTCAGAGAAGGGCAAGACGACTTCCGTGATGAATGGAAACAGGCTTAGGGGCGCTCCACCGCATTCCTGGGGTCGTTGTACAATAGCCCTCATTCGTGTAACAAACCAGACCAGGCTCAAGATGGGAGCGGCTGGCCCCTCTCCCGCAGGCACTGGGCGAGATGCCACTGTACCGCCTGACTTGCTGTCGTAGATGTAAAAAATGGCGTGTCGCCTCCGCGAGATACGCTAGGAAATACGATTCGCCACTGTCGTATTCATGTAAACGCGGCTAGATACTACACAAAAGGGAAGTTCCCGCCGCCGCCGACCTTAAGCTTTAGGTGAATGAGGTTGCAGTGCTATGGAGCCTTCACCGTCCATTATGAATCGCTCGTGTCTACATCGACAGGCGAGACAGGAAAGCGTGGCCAGAGGCGGCAGTTCGCTGCCAATGAAATACGCGGCCAACACAACGCAGGGAAACGTGCGAAGCGAGCTGCTGCAGCGAAGGAACGTTCAGCCCCCAAGTTCCCAGCAACAACTCAGCGTAAAGCAGTCCTCTCGCAGTTACACATCATAAGAATTGCTTAGGTGCCCCCTAATTTTTTGTGTGTTTGTATTTCATGTTTTTTTGTTATACCCCTAATTTACGGAGAAATGTCTATGGTCACATGGTTCGCTCTTCAAGACGCGATAATTTTTATTCATTAACTGTCTCTCCAATGGCGCACTCGGCTACCCATTGTACCAGTTTTATTTGTGTGCATTTTTTTCATAAGATAAATATTCCTCATTCCACCAAAAAGAAAGAGATGAAGGCCTAATGAACGAAATCCTTTTTGGGAAGTGCCTGACGACAAGCACTAATGAAACGAAAAGCAGAAAAATAGAATCAACGCAAAAACTTCGTTCGGAACTTCCTGAGGGAGCGTACGGAGCTACCGGTCATCCAGATTGCAACGACCACAAAGGTACCCTGAGAACACGACCAATAATTCAGGGGGCACTTTGACTGTCTAAAGTGCGTAGAGGCGAAAGCGTTTTCCGCACCACTTTCGCTGCTCCTGTGGCACTGGTGGCGTCACATATAATTGAGTACTAATTACTAAGTTATGACAAATCACTAATTAATGCTTACTTACTGATTAATGCCTGAATACTAATTAACTACTATAATGAATGACGCTTAAGTTTCGCCTTTAGGAGTGGAACGCGACAGCGTGTTGTAGCGCTGCCAGGGAGTCCACGGAACGCCACCACCCGTTCGGCGCGATGCCTCGCCCTTTGAACGCAACGCTTTTTGAGGAAAGGAAATGGCGCTGTAATTCTCTGTCATCTCAGTGGACACCTGAACCGCACCGTAAAGGAAGGGAGGAAGTGGGAGCGAAAGAAGGCAAAGAGGGCCCGTAATGAAGAAAATGAAAATTGTATTTGAGGAAAGGAAATTACGCAGTAACTGTCTCGCATATCTCGATGGACAGCCGTCAAAATTCAGGGGGCACTTTTTGACTTAAAGAGTGCTCACTGATGTGTGGTTAAGATGTCAAACTTCGCCTCTAAGAGTGGAACGCCACAGCGTCTTGCAACGCTGCCAGCGAGTCCAAGAACGCCATCGCCCATTCGGTTCTACGCCTCGCTCGTCGGTAAATCGGTTTTGAGGAAAAGAAATGTATCTGTCTGTCATACCTCCGTGGACACCTAAACCTCGCCAGGAGGAAACGGAGGAAGATGGGAGTGAGCGAAGACACCGTATTCACTAGACGCGCCTTTGTTCATTCCAAACCATCGAGCTGGCATGGCGGAGTGGATAGCATGCTCGTGGTGGTGGTGGTGATTCCTTTTATTACTCCCAAAACAGGGGACCAGTCTAAGGACCGGTTGCGCTGGCTTAGAGGAGGTCGGCGGGGATCCCTTGGGATGTCGCGGCCTCCACCGCGCGCTGGATAAGCCGGCGTTGGTCTGCCGGCTCGGAAGTACGCAGGAGAGACTCCCACGTCTCTGGGGTGTTTGGTTTGGTTTATGGGGTTTAACGTCCCAAAGCGACTGAGGCTATGAGAGACGCCGTAGTGAAGGGCTCCGGAAATTTCGACCACCTGGGGTTCTTTAACGTGCACTGACATCGCACAGTACACGGGCCTCTAGAATTTATCCTCCAAAGAAATTCTAGCCGGGGTGTTTGGGTTGTTTGTGTTGTGATGTGTACAAGTCCACACCATGTGTATGAGAGTGGCTGGAGTTGAGCAGTGTTTGCACATGGGGTCTATCTGTTGCGGAAAGATCTTGCTGTATGAGGGGGGTATGGAAAACTGCCAGTTTGTAGTTTGCGCCATTGGACGGCCTCGCGTCTTTTTAGATCACGGTGTGCGGAAGGATGGAGACATCTTTCGAGCCGGTAGTGCTGTAGTATGTCCGTGTAAGTGGTGAGTAGAGAAGCGCGTGAGATATTAGTGTCAGAGGAAGCAGGCAGGCCGATCATACACTCTGCTCGGCAGCTGAGATCTCGGGCGAGAGTGTGCGCCTGGGCGTTTCCGCTGAGTGACTCGTGGGCTGGGGCCCAAAGAAGTAAGCGAGAGTTGGGAGAGGGTGCAGTAGAAAGGAGAATGTGTAACGCCTGGCAAGAGATACGGCCAGCATCGTAGTTGCGGATAGCCTGTTGAGAATCACTAATGACGACTTTGGTATTAGGGTCAGCTAGCGCTAGCGCAATGGCAACCTCCTCTGCTGCGGTGACTGTTTCTGCATTGCGAATGCTGCAGGCTGTGTACCAGCTGCGGTGAGGGGCGAGAGCTACCGCCACCGTCGCTAGCATGCTCGTCTCGCACGCCGAAGACCGGGGTTCGATTCCCGTGCTCGACCAATTTCCGACTCGGTTTTATTTATTTATATGGCCTGACTAGAAAAGATAATTAGGCTAATTGGGTAATTAAGCAATTAACTAAGCTCAGTCCCACTTGGAGCATCACTATACATAGTTTGCACGGACGTCACCGGATGCCATTCACAGGGCCTTCTGGGATACGTGGACGCCATATTGGGGTGTACGCCGACGCAGGCAGCCGTGTGATTCCCTCGTCGCTGCGAATTTGTAGACCGTCAGCATGCCGAATTGTGCTGTAGTTGGCTGCGGCAGCAGAAGCAAGACCTTACGAAGGCCAGGTAGTGCAGAGCCACCCCCAGGGATGTTCCTGTTGCCGAAAATTATTTCATGGCAGTGCCAGCGCACACAGACGCTGTCCGAAAAGCGCCGGAACGCTTGGCTGGCGCGTTTGAACCGCAAGGATTTGAAAACCTCGCCAACGTTCGTGTATGCGGTCGTCACTTTATTACAGGTAAGAAAATACGAGAGCGTGTGCGGAAATTAAGTAGAACTAGTAACTCTTTGAAATCATTGCTCCCAAGCGAACTTTTCCCTCTAGTTTAGTGCTGCCGCACTTGATTGCGCCGGCGGTGCCGCATTAGCTCATTTTGGAATGCCGCGACATTGATTGCGATCAAATCATGAATGTATGGTTGCTTTCAGGCAAACCATCAAGTCTCATGGACGAGACTAATCCCGACTGGGCGCCGAGCTTAGAGCTTGGTTACAGCAGCAAGCTGCGCGTAGCGGAGGCGAGCGCCCGGTACGAGCGCGCCAAGCAACGCGCAGCGATGAGTGTGGTCGCACCCGCAGCAGTGGCCGCCGCCGTCCTCCAGCTGGACGACGAGCTTCAAGCTGACGACACTATGCAGCACGATGGTGCAACGCATCCTGAGCCGCATCGCGTCGTAGCGGCCGACTGCGAACACGACCAACGCGCAGCGATGAGAGTGGTCGCACCCGCAGCAGTCGCCACCGCCCTCCCGTTGGACGACGAGCTTCGGGGTGATGTGTCCGTGCCGGACGACGCCATGCAGCACGATGGTGCAGCCCAACCTGCGCCGCATCACGCCGTAGCGGCCGACTGCGCACACGACCAAGCTGTCGTTCCAGGCTGTGCATTAGACTTGAAGCTAACCAGAGGTAGGCTTGTTACTCTCTCCCTGCAGATATGACTGCTTTTTTACTTGGGCCGAAATTTGCTTAACTTAGGCGATCACATTTCTCTTTATTTTCATATCATTCCAGAAACTGCTGTTCAAACAGAGCTGACGAAACACCAGCTAGAGGCTCTGGAGGCCGACAACCAGCGTCTGACATCAGAGCTTCAAATCTTGAAGAACAAGAGCGCAGCCATCTCCGAGGCATCACTGCGTCAAGATGCACGAAAAGTTGCATTTTATACAGGATTGCCAAATTTTGTTACTCTTCGGGCAGTTTTTGAATTGGTTGAAGTTTCTGTTAAGCACACTCAACAGAATGGCTTAGAAAAATTTATTGAATTTGTTATTTTTATGATGAAGTTGAAATGCAGCTTTCCCTTGCAGGATCTTGCATACAGATTTGGAGTTTCATGCTCGACTGTGAGCCGCATATTTGAAAAATGGCTGCATGGGGCATTCTGGCGGTTGAGGTCGCAAATTGCATGGCCGTCACGGCAGCTACTGCAGAGTACGATGCCACAGGCATTTTATGATTCTTTTGGGAGCAAAGTAGCCATCATTATTGACTGCTTTGAAGTGAAGATTGAACGGCCATCTGCACTTGAGCCTAGGAGTGAGACTTGGTCACAGTACAAGGGCAGCAACACTGCGAAATACCTGGTAGGGATTGCTCCACAAGGTGCAATTACTTTCATTTCTGAAGGCTGGGGTGGAAGGGTCTCTGACAAACACATAACCGAAAACTGCGGCATTCTCGACAATTTAACTCAAGGAGATGTTGTTCTTGCAGACAGAGGATTTGACATTGCAGACATATTAGGTTTGTACTGTGCAAAACTACACATACCTGCTTTCACAAAGGGCAAGAAGCAGCTCTCAGCCATGGAAGTCGAAAACACTCGAAGGCTGGCGAATGTTCGCATTCATGTCGAGCGTGTGATAGGATTAGTTCGCAACAAATTTGTAATCTTGAAGGATATTCAGCCAATTAACTTCGTGACAGCCAGGCATGCAGATAAGTTCACACCACTAGACAAGATAGTAGCAGTCTGCTGTGCTCTCACAAACTTGTGTCCGTCTGTGGTCCCCTCTAATTGAAAAGTCCAGGTTTTGATCGGGCATAACAGGTCAGTGCAGTAGCAAAACTTTGGAACATGCTGCTTTATCCTGTGTACAGAAATGTACAATGTAAAGAGGTTTTTTTTTTGTCTCATGAAGGCAAAAATGGCTGCTTTTTGGATAGGTTTCAGTGAGTGGAGTTGGGGCCATGGTCATCAGCCAGACTATGCTTACTGCAGCACTAAGCCCTCCCATATTTCTCCAGAACAGCAGCTTGGGCTTGTTGGTGATTCATCTTCAAGTAACAGGTTCTTTAACATGCACTGACATCGCAATGTATGCGGGCCTCTAGAATTCTGACTCCACTGAAATGCGACCGCCAAGGCTGGAACTGACCATGCATATTTTGGGTCAGCAGCGGAGTGCCGCAACCACTGAGCTACCATGGCGGCCGATGTCATAACCTAAGCTGTGCGGTGATTCTTCAAAAGGGATGATAATTGGGGCATCACCCGCTCTTCGTGGAAGCCTCTTATTTATTATGACGCAATCATTATCTGTGCATTGCTACGTTAATCATAAACTCTTATTTTAAGGCGGAAGCCTTTAATGCCTCATCGTTGTAAGCAGCAGTTGTCGAGAGAAATGTCACGCTTTTCAATTGGTCGAAATGGTCGTGACGTCACAGTGCACAAATTTCAAACGGGGCCAGTGGTACTTTGACTGCAACCATGCAACCAATTAAAGGGATGGTATAGTGATGCTCCAAGTAGGTGGGGCTGAGTTTAGTTAATTAATTCACCTAATTTACTTTTCTAGTCAGAGCAGAGAAATAAATAAAAACGAGTAGGAAATGGGTCGAGTTGGGGAATCGAACCAAGCTCTCCGGAGTGCGAGACGAGCACGCTAACCACTCTGCCATGCTACCTCGATGGTTGGGAATGAACAAAGGCGCGTCTAGTGAATACGGTGTCTTCGGTCACTCCAATCTTCCTCCCTTCCCTCACGGCGAGGTTCAGGTGTCCACCGAGATATGCGAGACAGATACATTAAACCAAGTTACCGAGGAGCAAGGCGTAGAGCCGAACGGGCGATGGTGTTCTGTGGACACCCTGGCAGCGTTGCAAGGCGCTGTCGCGTTCCACTCTTAGAGGCGAAGCTTAACATCTTAACCACACATCAGTGACACAAGCAGCAAGACCGCGCTTAAGGCTTTCGCCTCACCGCACGTTAGGTCAACAAAGTGTCCCCCTGAATTTTTATGGGCCCTTGTACTGTGACCAAGCTGTTATCCCTTTCAGATGCAGTGTACACAATTACGCACTTAACACAAATTAGACTCTGTGTACTGCACTTGGTCATTTCCTTGTTTCAAACTAAACACTGCTCTTAATGTCGGAGATGGGTTTCTTTTCATCAGCTGGCATAATTTACAACAACTTTTTATCACTGGTTTCAATAGAATCATGAAAGCAAGGGTTGTCACCTGCAATGTTTTTTTTTTTTTGCAAATCCTGATGTGTGTGTCAATCATGCTTTGAACAGGAAACAGAATGTAGTATGTGCTGTGGCAGACTATCAGCCGCTTTTTTTGCATTACAAGGATAGTTCTTTCTTGAGGCCTCTGTGAACTATTTAAGAGGGCATATCTCCCTTGTACAGAAGTGGCGAGTGAGAGTTATGAATAAGAGCAGCTGCACTCTCCTCGTGACCTTACACAAACATTTGTGCAAGTCTATGAAGCCCTTCAGTTATGTTCCTGTACACACAGAACATATGGCACTGTCGTGCATTGGCAGAGCGTTTCTAGTACTTAATAGCAGCTATTTTTACTTTGTGCAAATTTATTTCAGTGACTTTAGCTTTTTGCAGCTGTGGGCTGCAATTTCATTTAATCAGTGAACTTTTGCTTTTAATGCAGTTTATTGGTTTGTTGCCTGCTTTTCTGAATCTGCTGAGCTTGCTGCTGTAACAATGGTTGAATTGACTGTTTGCTTCTGGGGTTGATAGTGCCAAGTTTTCGAACACTGAAGAATTTTTACTGTAATTTTGTTTTAATGTACATTTTCTTCAGATGCCAGGATGCGTCATCTATTTTTTTGGTGTCTGAAATACACTGTATGCGATCATTTCTATGTCACTGCCCCATGTTGCATTTCCTCATATGTAACTGAGGATTCTCAACTTTTTTTCGTGCCAGTGTGTATCATGTAACCACAAGTTTTTGAAATTACCAAGGATGTACATGCTAATTCTGTATGTGTGCGACTTGGTTCTGTTCTCGCAATAGAAAATATGTAGTGAAGGTAATCTTTTTCAAGGGCAAAAATGCTGCTGTGGCTGTCGGTCAGAAAATTTTCAGAGCTGAGAAAGCTCCCCACACGCACGCCAGAGTTGGGGCATGATTGTATTTTATTCTATCTGCTGCCACTGTTGACCTGTACAGTCAGGTTGCATTAAGCTCTTCGTGGCCTTATGCACGACATCACGTCAGGCCTTTTAGGAGTTAGTGGTCTTCCACTCACTGCTGTAGTTCACACAATTTCATTTTCTTGCCTTGGTGATGTCATCTAACCATCCCATCCTTTACTGGCCCCTTCTTCTGCCTTCAATCTCTCCCTGCAACAGGGTCTTTCCAGCAGCTCTTGTCTTCTCATTAAGTGGCCACAGTAACTGAGCTTTAACTTCAGGATTAGACCTTCCAGTTAGCAGTTAAGGTTTATTTCCGCAGGTACACTCCTTTAGCCTTCTGTGAAAGTCAGTACTGTTTCCTTGGCAAAACATACTGGAGTGGGTCACTGCATTCTCTAGTGGACCACATTTTGTCAGAACTCTCTGCCATGACCTGTCTGTCTTGGGTGGCCCTGCACAGCATAGCTCATGGCTTCATTGAGTTGCGCAAGCCCCTTCGCCACGACAAGGCAGTGATCCATAAAGGGGGCTGTTGAGTACTTGAGCTACTCAACTATTGGTATTTAGTTGCCGCGATGGCTCAGTGGTTAGGGCGCTCAACTGCTGAATCGAAGGACACAGGTTCAACCTTGGCCCAATGGTCGCCTTCCGATTGAGGTGAAATTCCAGAGATTGAGTTTTCTGCGATGTCAGTGCACGTTTAAGAACCAGATGTGGTTGAAATTTCTGGAGCCCTCCATTATGGCATCCCTCATTGCCTGAGTTCTTTTGGAACGATAAGCCCCACTAAACCAAACCTTGACTATGCACTTCAATAATGTATATATTTTGCATGGCTGTCCTCTTGGAGCTCAGTAAGTCTGCCCCAGTCACTGCGTCGCACCGATAGATGACTGGCTGCAGTCTTCACAGAACCACTTCTTCTGCTTAGGGGCTCTATTAATCCCAAGGCAAGAGAAGTGAAACCATCCATACTTGCAGTCGTTGCCGTCGCAAGCAAGCATTTTGCCAGTGTCGGGGCCTTGGCAGTAGCAGAACAAATCTTTGTTGCTGTGCCTTGTGGTGGGTTTTTTCGTGAAGTATCCAGCAAATAGCTCAGGCAAAACAACACGCACAAAAAAGTCTGCCGCAGTTGCCACGAACTTCTCAATAAAAGATTCATCTCTCTGAACCCTCTCGATATGCATTGATGTTGGCGTCCACACGACAAAGTCACAGTAATCCACGTTGCACACTGCCATTTGTGTTTGCACTTGGAAAAAATAAGCATGGGTCCTCTTCAATGTTACACGCCCATCAATGCTTTCTAGGCAGAACTGCGGGTGCTGCTCTGCTCCAAATAATCCTTTTTGGGCTAAAGTGTAGGGGCACTTGACTTCAACGGTGCCCTTGCCACAGCAACTGCAGTTGGCTATAGCGTCTGGACTTGCGGCAATGTGTGGGTACTTCGCACTCAGAAATAGTCCTGCTTTTGCATGTGTGAAGTTGGTATGCTTCTTTACCATTTCTTCTGCATAACTGCCTACAGCATCCTTTTCATGTTGCTTCCCCCATTCTGTGGCTGCGTTGGAGAATTTTTGCTGCTCAGGATAACACACCTGCTTCAGCACCGACATTGCAGGGTTATTGATGCTGGTAGCGCACACACTTTTCATCACAGATGCTGTGATGCGGCCCGCACGATGCGTGTACCATTTTGCACAGTTTGCTTGGTCTCTCGTGCTCTCTTCAACAAAGTTTACCATTTCCTGCGTTATGACAAAAGCTGTCATGAATTTCTTTGCGCGCTGAGTGAGGTGATGTAGGTCTTCTGCTCGCGCTTCTTCACAGAAGAGGCCACGAAGAGGCTTTGGCTCTCTAGTCTGGGGAGGCCGGAACATTCCATTGTACTGCGGATGCAGTGCAAAAATCGCCGACTTTATCCCTGAAGCAGCTATTTTGGCATACAAGGCATTGCACTCTTGCACGGTTGGAGCAGGTGGCACGGGCAGTGATGACTGACCAGAGCATGTCGTTGCACCCTGGACATTAGGGTCAACATTTTCTGCGTGATCCATCCTTTTTTTTCTTGCTTGGGATGACGTAAAATCTATGTCCCGCAGCCTCTTAAATGCCGCTCCTGGCTTGTGTGCAGGAAGCCACAGATTGTTTTTTTCTGTGCACGTTTGGGAATCTCTGAGGCGTACTGCTGTCTCCACCGCAAACAACGCGGCACCAACGTGTGAGCAGGCTTCACCTGCTCCTGCCATGCAGGTGCAGTGTGCCGTGATGATGCTTCCGTCACTGTTGGCCAGAATCCATGCCTTGAGAGGTGCATCTCGCAGCCGCTGGGAATGATTGACCTGAAAATAAAAAATGCCAGTTAGAAAACAAAGTTGTGCTGTACTGTGTTGGATGTGGAAGCTTTCACTTCTGCTCAAATTTACAATTTATGCTTCTATTCCAAGTTGACACCAGCCAAAGCAGGCTCTGCCTAAACACTGCTTTTGCGAGCACACAGCTCAATGCAGCGTAAATGCAGGACACGAGACACCATCAAACGCCCAAGGACCGCGGCCACGCGATCTCAGATGCAGCGACCTCGTTTTGATCTAGTCGAAATGTAAAACTGCTTCTGTGCCGCCGCCCGCAGACTTAACACGAACGCTCGAGAGCGTGGATTGACATTAACGTTGCTGGCTGACGGCCGGTGGGTCTTAGAACATTTTTTCTTTCTTTTTTGTGGCTGCAGGCCATTAGCTAACGTCAAACGATGTGAACACGCCGAGCAGCACGGTCGTGTACCCACCGGCCAGCGCTCAGCGGCGATAATGTCTGTCGAAGTTACGCGTTCAAACTTTCGCGTAAGCCTGCGGAAGGCGGATCGGTTTCGGTACACTATGAAGAACCACAGGGCACTACTGAATCGACCAGATTGAAAAATGCAGCGTGCACAGGTTGATAAACGCCGGTGTCTTGAAAAGCGAACAGCGCCTGCACCCTGCAGATTCATCTACACGTTTTGCAACCGCACAACCAAAGATTGTAGCTTTAGCGCGTGCTCTACCGCATGCAGGACAGAGGAGACGACCGTGCTTTAGCTTATAAAAACGCGTACGAAGAAATGGAAGTTTTGTTGCGCACTCACCTCGCTCAACAAGACGATACGTTTTGAAGGCAGTTGTTTGGCCAACAGACTCTTCACCCAACCACTCGTAAAGTAGTTGTGTGCGTCAAGCGATTTGTAGGCTTTCATCTGCTGCATCGACACGTAGCTTGTCGACAAAACAAGGTAGTTCACTATGTCCATGTTCGTTGTCGGTGGCAGCAGCTCGGCATCAGCGGTTGCATCTGTTCCGACGTGCAGCTGGTACGGATCAATGCCATCGCACATAGCTATCTTTGACTCGTAGCGAGCCCGTGTGGGGCCCACAAGCTGCTCAAAGAACGATGGGCAGAACTCCTGGGCACTGATTTTTGCCATTTCACCAGCAAAACGCACCGTGTATCGCGCATACGCAGGTTCAACCACTGCGAAAGGCCGCGCGGAAGGTTAAGCGTACACCCTAAGATGGCGGCGGCGGCGGCGGTCTCTCGGATGTGTGACGTGCGACATAGGATGTGACGTCACGTGAAAACTATGTATACGATCCCTTCAATTGGTTGCATGGTTGCTAGCCAAAGTACAACTGGCCCCGTTTGAAATTCGCGCACTGTGACGTCACGACCGTTTCGACCAATTGAAAAGCGTGACATTTCTGTCGACAACTGCTGCTTACAACGATGAGACATTAAAGGCTTTCGCCTTAAAATTGCAGTCCAAGTTTTAAGTGCCAACTCCAAGGGCCCTTGCTGGGCGTACGAGCCCAGCGTCTTCTCTCTTGGCGAACCTCGGCGAGGCGCCGATGTCTGTCCGTGCTAGATATCAGCGCACGGGCGCTTGCGTAGGCGTCGGAAGCCGGGTACGGTTTGCAACACTCGGAGGACCGCGGGAGTCTCAGTGACTCTTTTTTTCATGACATGAGCCTCTTTCGGATTCCCCGAACTTTTCTTCGCAGTTTACTGGGTCCTTTCAGCACCCTCCAACCCCTTTTCTTCAAGGCTTGAAATTCTTTCCCTAGACTCCAGAGGGGGAACGAGCCAGCACCAGGGACATGGAGATGCATGCCCCTTTTCGACGCCCGTTCCAGCGTACGCCAAGAGCGCCGACGCTGAGCGCGTACGCCCAGGATGTGTCGTCGAGGGAAAGAATTTCAAGCCGAGAAGAAAAGGGTTGGGGGCGCTGACAGGACGAATTAAACCGCGAAGAAAAGTTCGGGGAACACGAAGCCATGAAGAAAAAAAAATAAAATTGGAGGCTTAGCAAGGTTAAGCCCAGTGGATGCGAAGCATGTCCTTAGCGTTTGGAGGCATCTTGACCGCATACACGCCCGGCGCAAAGACGCTGGCGCGGCTGCGGGCACAGAGACTGACGCGACGGCGGGCGCGCGCCGCCTCATCCCTGGCGTGACTTCACATATCACGTGATGCAGCGATGGTGGCGCCGCCGCCGCGTCGCGCGTGACGGCGCGAACCGAAGCGTGGAGGCCTCCGACGGGCGACGTCCGACGGCGCGATATGAGGCCCCATCTGCAGCCGGTGTGACGTCATCACGTGACGTCATGTCACGTGACCTACTTGAAGGTCACTTGAAGGTCAATGGTGGCCACCGCCGGGCGTCGCGCGAAGGCCCGAAACCTACGTTAATATGCTTCGCATAAAAGTCCGGAGAGCCCCGCGGTCCTCCGATTGTTGTCAACCGGACCCCGCTTCCGACGCGTGCGCCAGCGCCCGTGCGCTGGCGGCGATACCTAGCACGGACAGATATCGGCGCCTCGCCAAGGTTCGCTGGCGTCTCCTGCATTGCGCATGCTCATACCGGTTCAGGCGTGCGCCAAGAGCGCCGACGCTGAGCGCGTACGCCCAGGAAGTGTCGTTTGGAGTTGGGGCTTTACACTGTGGCAATCCACTTCTTAGCTTACCCAGAACACAAACACTGGAAAAAATTCCAAGACCTGCCTCATGCTGTGCGGAGCGACTCGCGGAAACGAAATAGAGAAGTGAGTGCATGGTATGACTCACAACAACACAAGGCGTGGCCACGCTCCTTCAAAAGCCCCTTCCCCTCCCTCCCGCATACGGTTGCCCCCGCAACACGTAACAATTTTTCCATAGAATGCCCAACACTCATCCCTTCCTTCTTCACGCGCATCCGAATTCGCCTCTCTGTGTTGCGCATTTCCATAACTGCTGAGGTAGGAACCAGAAAGAAAACGTCCACTTCCAAGAGACCTCTCCCGGCATACGTCATCGGCGCACGTGTATGTGGTGTGCTGGCCAAATCATGGGTCTTCAGACCGGGAGGGGTACCAGGTGCTACTCATACGCTCGTCATACCATAGCGTCTCTAATCGGGAGAAGAAAGGCGCCGGGAAAATGATCGACACATACAAAACCAGTTTAGAAGAAAAAGTGCGCGATTTTTCCCACAGGGACTTGTTCCTTTGACGTCATGCTCTTTAACCAGTAGAGTTCCCTTTCTTTATTGCCCATCCTAACATATGTTCCCAGTTTTCGTTCTTTTAAGATTCTTAACAAGATATTTGTATTGGCTTGGGCAGGACTGTTTAGTTGTTCCTTTTCTTCCCCTTCGACATTTTCTGACCTGGCTTTTGGCGATCAATTTTTTATTCGGTTTTATTGCATTTTGAGCAGGAAGATAAATCGTAAAAGAAAGCTGTGAGCGATCACGCAACTAATCTCCTACACTGGTAATATTCAATAATTTATTTTGTTTAAAATGATTACTGCACAGCTTCAAGAGCAAACGCTCCGCAAAGGAGGCCCTCAAGCCAATGGCATCAACCGATTGACATGCTTCGCGGCTAATTCTGTTAATCCGCGGTTACGCCTTTTGCACCTTCCAGCCCCCTGCCATGTAACTGTTGGAGGTGCGGTGGGATTAACCACGGCACCATGACAATCGACCGCTGCCATTCGCTGGAGTTTCTGCTTTGTCTGGCATTTGCCACTGAATTCTTGAGCTGTATCCGACTGTATGCAATCTCCCGACAGGCAGCGTAGCAATATGCTTCAGCCGCTATACTTACCAGTTATATGTGCCATTTATAAACTGTTTTCTTGCCGAGGCCCATATAAGGGCGCTTTTCCGTAGGACGGAAGTCGACAAAATTAAGTTCACCACTTTCTTCGCAACAATTAAATAAAGTTGGTGATATCTCGTGGTATAAGGGAACTTTGGTGACTCAAAAGCTCAGCCTCATTTCTGCAGTGATACCCCACAAAGAGGATCCTGGCTATACGTCATACATGCATATGAAAGAAGTTTGAATGAAATAGCACCAAAAAGAAGTCGCCTATGGTTGTTTTTTTTTAAAATTCACGAATGGTTATAATGCGTGAAATTGTTCATTGACACTAATATATTTTCGAGGTCTTGAAACGAAAACTCTTTATTAAGATTGGTTGACAAAAAAAGGTTCTGAACACAGGTTAAAACCCCGAGTCCGAACCCCAGTCACCTTATTCCGACAGCGCTACAAATCACTAATTTGAAAGCATCACAGATGGAAGAGACAGTTGACCTTCTAACCAGAGGCCATCTGCTTCTAGACATAATTGTGTATTATTCCCGACGACATGTAATAAGCTGAACAGGTACAGAATGTCTCAGAGTAAAGCTCCGTCAAACTTCTCACATCAGCATTAAGAGAATAAACTTAAACACTTCCATCCGACAATACTTTTTGATGCCGGCCACCCGGCTGCCGCTATGCTCTTCCAAAGTAACAAGAATAGCCAAATTCAAATGAGCTAGCTCTCATAGCCTATTCTACCATGATCACAGACACAAATAAACTTTTTGAATAATAGCACACGGCTGACAATTCGCGAAGTTACTCCACTACAAGGATTACGAACACCCACGAGTACTTTTTGTTGCTACGTTAAATTTCATCGTAATAACCTTCTTTGTTTAAAACACCGGTTCATACACTAGGTTCGAACTCTCGCATGTGTTCTTTTCTACAAGGCATAAGTTTCCTGACAAAAAGATAATCATCAAAATGGACGGAAATTCATCACTTTCAACCATTTCTGCAGCGTAACTAGCTACCAGGCGCCATCTTTCATATGTTAGGCAATACCAGGCTTCAGACAAAAAGGCCTCGGGAAGCTCCTGGATCAAAGGTATGACAAATCGACACACACCATTTTAAACAGCATATGTTAGAGTATACAAAACCGAGGGTCATTTTCGATATCTATCTGTGTTATGGCGCTATACAGTTTTAAAGTCTGAAAAATGGGCAGTTATGTTTCTCCTCCGGATCGTCGTCGGAATGGCCGGTGCGCCTATGATCGTACGTTGTTAGCGCTTCTGCGTCCTACTAAGAATTGCAAAGGAAACATGCTTAGGACGCTGTCTGCATGCAGATGCGAACGCAATTCTCAGCTAACACGTTTAAAAACAAATGGAACCCTCTGGTAAAATCATTAGAAAATCAGAGGTACATGCAACGACACTGCAATAATTACGGAATGGAGAAAACATGACTGCACAGTTTTCATGAAGTTGCACATACATCGAAACATGATGCCGACGAGGGTAAGCCAGACATTATAACGCGGCGCTCTTATTCACACACAGATTATAGGTCAGCGCAAAGGAAAACAAAAATTAAACAGTTCAAATAAGACAAAATCAGCACACGCACCCCAGCATGGCTCTGTCCAATCATTTCCAGAGTCTATAGCTGTGAACCGTTCATGTTCCCCCGCTCTCACCCACTGCCTCATAGTGTGCTCGAGCCACAGAGCATTTTTCGCGTATTGCAACTAGGCAGTGGTAGAGTGGGCTAAGGCAGTGGACATAGGCGTTTGTCGCTATCCACCAGGATCGAACACGCCGCCTGGTCGCATAAATTTGACCATTCCGTGTTGCAGCGTGCACAATCCCCGAATTCTTCCTGTTTTCTGTGGTCGCTCATCTGCCTCGGTGAAGCCTCCGACCGTGTGCGCATATGGGCCGCAAGCTTCCACACAAGGCTCTAAGCGCTCGTTCCTAGAGGGACCCTTAGAATGTGGCATGACTGGTTGAAGCAATTCCTCATCAGCGACTTCTAGGATTCCGGTACACCTGTTGGGCGGACCCGCAAGGAAATCGCAGCGTAGGTCGCGGGTCGCCCCTATCAGCGGCCGAGTAACATCACTTCTCTGAGGGCATGGAGCGAATTCTCTGTCGCCACTGCCGAAATTCCTCTCATCGACCGCATAGCTTATCGCGGCATTACACGGGTCTGATTCTTCCTGATCGAAACAGCCTCGCTTACCCAGCTGTGCTGCTAGCTTCTTCGCTACCGCTGTGAGCGCTCCGCATGGTGTTTGAACACACATGCTGCCTTCATCCAACCCAGTCTGGCATACTGGTGCTTGAGTTGCCAACAAAAGGTCGCTCTGGGCAACCCGGCCGGCCGAGCATTTCATGTCACGCTCATCAGTGCCATTAGCGTTGCTAATGACATGCTCGGCTGCCTCGCAGCACTCCACCTGCACAGTCTGATCATAGGTCGCCGCATTCACATCCGTGTGGAGCTCACCTTCACCTTGGGAATTAAGAGCTGCTGGTCTGTGTGAACATTATTGGCTGAGTCTACAACTTGCGGCTCCCCAACGCTAACGTTAGCGGCACTGTTTGCAGGAACCTGTGCTGCCTCTTGTCTGTTCTCATTATGAACGGACTGAATTCCGTTGCTGCTATCCTTTTTAATCACCGTCTAGATTAGCGGTTTACCAGCTCCTTTCGCGCTAATGAAGCCTGGCTGTGTCTGTGCAGGCTCCGGCAGTACACATGCCGCTCTCCGTGAGCGTTGCTCCTTCTCAATTCTCTTCCTCTCCTGCCGTAGGTTCTCTTCGCCTATTGCTAACTGGCGTTTCAGGTCTAAAATATAAGCGTCACTTCTCTCTTTTGCTCGGACTCGCTCAGCCTCTGACATTTGGGCTCGTTCATGGCCATCCCAATACCCACATCCAATCCGCCAGCTGACTGCAGCCATTGTGCCTTGGTCAATTCTAACCCTGCGGCTCAAGCACTCCTGAGGCAAGTAAAGTGAGACTGGGGAAACTCACTCTGTTGTCGGGCTGTCGATCATGGCACTTGCTGAGCAGCAGCAGCAGGTTGCGTCCAAAGGCGCAGATAAGTGGCCGAGATCCAGAGTTCCCAACAGGCCCATCACTTGCTCCCGGCAGACGAAGTCGGCAATCACAGGTGCCGCCGAAGTCGCAGCGCTTCGCTCCGTCGGTCACGCTTCGCTCGCTACTTGGCGATGTCGTGAAGTCTTGACTCAGAGGCCTCTGACAAATATCTCGCCTCAGTTGGACCTTGGTGCCCGGGGCTTGTCACCAATATGTTGCCCCGTTAGCCTTCCGGAAGGTACTGCCTCCAACCGCTCAGCACGAAGCCGCTCAGACGATCCTGGTCACGGCACCAGTTAACTTGAAACACTTATCCTGGTGACGGCACCACTTAAGTTTCTCCTCCGGATCGTCGCCGGAATGGCCGGTTCGTCTATGATCGTACGTGGTTAGCAGTTCGAAGGCCACTTCGCGCCTTCGTCCACTCGTCCGGCAGGACGTTGCCGGATTGGGGCAGCCGCTGCAACCTTCTTGAGGAGCAAAACTAGTTTATTCAAGACAAGACCAAAAATAAAGGCTACAGAAGAAAAAGGCGGTTACAAGAAAGGCTGGCTAAAAGCGGCCGAGACTGGGACTCGGCGCGCTCCCTCCGCTCTTTGTTTGCAGCGGGTTTGAATACATTCGATAATTGGGCGGAGCTTTATTAAATCTGCTCTCGCCAAATTTCAACCAATACTGCTGAAATTGCACTGTACATACAAGTGGGCGGAGCCCAGTGCTCGCCAGACCCCGACTCTAGGGGCGCCAGTAAAGCCCACTGCATAGCTAGGCAGTCGGGGGTTTAAGAAGTCGCCTACCTTACTGACCCCTCCCTTAAGAGCTAATCTCTTTTCAAACGGAAACAGTCATCAGCCCCTTAGGCCCCGTTTCTCGGAGCCTTGGACAGCGTCCGAAGCGCGCGACGTGCTGTCACCATACCTAACCCCTCCAGACTTCTGACGGACAAGGTAGTTACCGCCGAGAGGGGAAAGGCGATACTGGCGCCGTAGGCTTCTGCCTTAACAGAAGGGAAAAGCAATTGTTCTGTGAAGCTACGTTACAAGGGGTGAGCTTTGATGAGCAGATAAAGAACTTTTTACGGGAAGGCCAAACCAGCATACATGCCCCATGAGTCACCGCGGTGTCTGAGCGCTTGTGGCGCTCGGCTGCTGACCCGGAAGACGTGCGATCGATCATGGCAGCGGCGGCCGAATTTCGATGGAGAGAAATTCTAGGGCCCGTGTGCTGTGCTATGTCAGTGCACGTTAAAGAACCCCAGGTGGTCGGAATTTCAGGAGCCCTTCACTACGTCGTCCCTCAGCCCGAGTCGTTTAGGACGTCCGATTCCCATAAACTGTTCAGCCTATTGGCTATGCCATTGACCTTAGTCATTCCGATAGTTTCACCTTATTTTGAAACGTGACCTTGACACTAAAATAGAATCCAAAGCATCCGGTTTTAGAAAAGTCGCGTGACAGACTACGTCATCAATCATGCCGCAATATGCGAATGGTCACGCCCTTCCCTGTATAATAGAAGTTGCCAAGCGTCAAAAAATAAAAAACCCAGTTCAACATCAATTTTATAAACGGAATGAGAGAACAAGGTCTTGGGCTCAGCTTTGATTCTAACGTTTCAATCACACAAATGGAGAATCACAATGAATCTCATATTCGAACAAGTGACCCCAGCGAATATGACCATAGACGAACTGTAAACTGTAGCCAACAACTTCCTTAAACATGACGGTGTTCCCCAAAATCGGCGCGAATCAAGAAGCACGCAAAATACTTCATAAATGGGTAAAGAATTCAAAAATTGAGTAATTAATAGGAATCAGGAGTCACATATAGCAACCGCAAGCAAATAGTTATGAGTTATGCCTACAGGTAAGAAAGAATCTAATCATAGCAGAAGCAAGAACACCGTTCTATCGGTAGGCCATTTGGTTTTCTGCAGCTGATAAATTTTAGTAGATTTTCTTGCAAAAAATGTGCGCGTAGAAATCGAGTAAATGTGTTGTTTTTGATGCGAGTTAGAAGACGCACGCAGATGCTTCTCAATGCTAGCAACCCACACAACTATTGAATGGTTGTGTTCAGCTGTGGGGGCCATTGTGTGCTTCTTGAGTAAGGACCTGCCACTAAGAATGTAGTCTAGCTTGTTTTCGCGACCAAGAAAATTTAAATTTCATCTGGGTCAGCAGGAAATGCCAATTGTTTATTGAGACTACCGGGTGTCTTTATTTTTAATTCTGTAATTGCCGTATAATCTTCAGCTACTGCTTGCAGGATATCAAGTCCTGGTTCTAACTGATGATACTGTTCTCATGCCCTTTTATTTCTTATCTCTTTCATCACTTGCACACGCACAACACTGTTCGCACATGAACTAAAACAGAACTCTGAAGGAAGAATTCGTAAGAAAATTCAATTCCAACGTGACCTTCATATGAAATTCCACAGGACGCGATACCACTGCTGGCAGAAAGCGGCGGCATCCTCAGTTGTGTCTACACCTGAACTAATCGCTACGCCATATCTGTGAACGGTGGCCAGTTCATCATTCGGAGCTTCACGTAACTGAACTTCTTCAATCGGGACATGATTGTGCTAATAATGTGATGCAAACACGACAGTGGCGTAACAACGTGTAAATCGCACATGCTTTATTATCTCAGTGCGCGCAGCTATATCCAGTGTTATGGCCGGGGAAAATATTGCGTTTTTCTTTTCCAAATCAACGTATTAAACATGCTTCCTTGAACAAATACTAAAGAATCAAAGTTCATATAAGTCGAGCACAAGAGATATTCAAAAATCAAGGTGCAGTACAACAACTGTTTCTTAAAGCAGATAGACTTCACTGATTAGCCCGCTCTGCTGTCTTGTTCTATGAACCAACACGCACTACAGAAGAGCTGCTTCCTAATGTGGACCGAACCAGGATGCCTGCATTTTTGGTGGGATGTAATCAGGCCCCGTTTCTGATAATATGACGATACGGACATATAACGGTTTCAGTTTGTTTTCTGAACCTCGAGTAATAAGGTCAAAATGCAACGTTTGAGTCGCAAGAGAGTAAACATGATCCCAACAGGACTACCTAGAGACCAAGGCGGCTTCAAAGAGTGAGAAAAATTTAGAATAAAATGACCAATTCCAACTGCTTCCATCACAAGAAACAGAAGATGTGGACATACGTGTTACACCTTCTTTGTATCTTGTCACATGGCTAAGACATCTCTTAAAGGGTCACCGAGCTAAACCTTTAGAGCTGCATTTTGAAAAGAAAACGGATTTTACTGGCTAGAACTGAAGAATCCGACCTGCTTATTTGAAAAAGAAAAGGCACTTCTGGAAGCTATAACTGTGACGTCACATAATGCTTGCTATATACCTATGTACGTGTGTCTTTGGATGACTATGAACGCTGACAATAAACTTGTAAAATCAGTTCCGTGCATGTGCTCGTGTAGTCAGTACCTTAAAAGGCAAAAGAATGAAGGATGCTTACCCTGTGTTAGATGTCCAGGAAGGATAGGTCCGGGTCTTGAACAGGTTCCTCGGACGGCACGGTCTCGCCGTACAGCCAGGCCGGGAATGGTGCACGGGTGACGGGGTAGGCATCGTCTTCCTCCTCGTCTTGAAGGGCCGGCGCGGTGTCCTCGGCAGGAAGTTGGAGTCCGCTGGGTCCCGGGATGGCCATCAAACAATCCTGGCTCTCAGCAGCAGGCGCAGGGTTCGAGGGCGTCTCCATACTGCACCGCTTTGAAGGGCCGGGCTCGTCTGCGGAGTAGAACGAGTTACTTGAGTTTAACCTTTCGCCTTTCATGCCGGGTCTAAAAGACAGAGAGAGTGAAGCTTCCCAGCTTTTGCCATCAGTAGCATAACGCTGGTGCTCATGGCTGGAGCAGGTGGCAGCAGGCGCAGCGGGTGCTTCGACGTCATCTTTCGAGTCAGTGTCATCCTCGCTGGTGTCGCTGGAAGAGTCCATCAGCCACAACCACTTCTGTAAATGCCTCTCCAGCAGCAGGCGTCGGTGAATTCCCAGGTCACGAGGGTCCTCGTCAATGTCCCGGATCTTCTGTACAGCTGCGTAGAGTATAGAGCGTATGTTCTTATCCATGGCAGAGAAGAACAGAGTACTCACAGAGTTTCACAAACTCCAAGAAGCGGAAGCGTCCGGCCAGTAGCACTGTCGGGAACAGAGTGGGCGCGTGCCTATTTGCGGTCGCGCTATGCGGACGTGTGGAGAGGGGAACGATGCATCTGAGGGGACAGACCAATAAGCGGCCAGAAGGAAAGGGAAAAAATTGAAACGGGAAGAGGGAAGGTTGAAGGTTACGTATGAATTATTATCAAAGAAACTTTTCCTTTTTCTGTTTTTTCTTCTTCGCTGCCGTGGAACTTTCTTTACGAACATATTTTAACGACCAATGGAAGAGCAGTGAAATCAAATGGAGACACCCATTTCAGACCATATAGTAAGCCTTTTCACGGCTTCCTCCCTAAGCCCAATTACTTAAAAGTATTGGAAGGAAAAACAATGGATATTTTTATTTGCTATAAAACCTTGTAGGACGCATTATTATCATGAAGTCTCCCAGTGCGATATTATTAAAAAAAACATCATTGCCAGTTTCCATGCACGACCACCCATACCTAAAAATGGATAGAGAGATTTCTCTTGGATTTTTTCTGCCTGTTAACCATTGCAGGACGCTGCTAGCTGTTGCACACCTTGGCAAGTGCGGCGTTTGAAGGGTAATTACGTAAAAATTGTAGTGCCCACTTTAGAGTAAAGCACCTTTCAATCAACAGAACAACGGGTTAAAAACAACCGGCACCATCCTTTTTTCCCCAGTATTTATAGAAAACCCGCGAAATATGAAAAAAAAAACTGCGTTACTGCGTGGACGTACTGTAGCGTTGCCAAGCGCGCTTTGAATAAAGGATGTGTGCCCGGTCACAGCCTCGAACGAAGTACCGGCCACAGCTGTCAGCATAGGCTGGAAAGTGCGTAGGCACATCTCCCAGGAATTGAGAGAGCACGTTGTGTTCTCTGATAAGCGATAGGGAGGCCACAGAGAGGAAATTTAGGAGACAGTTCTTATTGAGCAATAGTTCAAACCATTTTCCGTTTTCTTTACCTGTACCTTTTTGCAAACCGTCGAATAGTATAGCGGCAGCTCACTTGGGTATGTTCAGTGCGCGTGTTTAGAGATTTCAAAACGCAGTTTGGAGGCTGCGTTGTTGTAACGCTTGAGTGCAGTCATGTTTAATTTTTTCATACTTCACAGGCTCCTTTTAAATGTCACAAAAAACGATCGCGGAGGACGCACGGTGACATATATAATTATATTTTCGCCCCCTCTGCATCTTCACGAAACGTGTTTGGTCCTAATGTGAATACTACTTTTATCTGTAATTAATCGTAGTTCAGTAGTTATTAAGCGGAAAGCACACTCCCAAGATCTTTACTTGGCGGGAAACAGTGTGTTTTGGTTTCAACAAGCTGGAGTTTCCCTTCAAATTTTCATTGTTGGTTCTATAGTTACGTGCACCACACCGCAAGCGCGCCCAACGTATGTCCGGCACGAACCACATTTAGACTAAGAGTCGGATATTCGCACGACTGTCTAACCGTTGTTATTTTTCCAACACACTATTTAACACACGCCTCTGGGTACAGCAAAATGTTGTGTGCAGAGGCTATATATAAAGTAGCCAGCTAGCGGCTACGCTGCTGTAACTTCACAGGAAACACGACTTAACGCAAACACGAAACTAAACACAAATAATACAGCTAAAAGCATGGCAAGGAAAGAGAGCAAATCGACAACAGAAACTAAAGCTCTGGGGAATTCAAATCAAACACTTCGTTCAGTGTTCGTTAAAAAAAAGAAACAAAACAAATTTTAATTTTCACCGCGAATAAAGTAGTGTTTGTTCTTTCCGGTGCATCGCAATTATGACAGGTCATAGAAGGGAAAAAGAATTGTTGAGTGAAGCTACGTTACAAGGGGTGAGCTTTGATGAACAGATAACGAACTTTTTATGGCAAGGCGAAATCAGCATACATGCCCCATCAGTCACCGCGGTGTCTGAGCGCTTATGGCGCTCGGCTGCTGACCCGGAAGGCACGGGTTCGATCACGGCCGCGCCGGTCCAATTTCGATGGAGGCGAAATTCTGAAGACCCGTGTGCTGTGCGATGTCAGTGCACGTTAAAGAATCCCAGGTGGTCGAAATCTCCGCAGCCCTTCACTACGGCATTCGTCAGCCCGAGTCGCTTTGGGACGTCAAATTCCCATAAATTGTCCAGCCTTTTTTGACTATGCCATTGACCTTAGTCATTCCGACGGTTTCACCATGTTTTGAAACGTTGAGTAACCTTGACGCTGAAATGGAATCCAAAGCCTGCCATGTAACAATAGTCGGGTGATAGACTACGTAAACGATCATGCCACACTGTGTGAATGGTGCCGTCCTTCCCTGCATAATAGAAGTTGCCAAGCGCCAAAAAGAAACGCAAAACAACGTCGGTTGTATAAACGGAATGAGAGAACATGGCCTTTGGCTCAGCTTTGATTCCAACTTTACAATCACGCAATGGAGCACCACAATGAATCTCATATTCTAGCAAGTGACCCCAGAATATATCACTATAGACGAACTGCAAACTATAGCCAACAACGTCACGGAACAAGGTGTTTCTCGGAACCGGTGCGAATCAAGAAGCATGCTAAATACTTAATGAATGTTAAAGGTTGCAAAAAAGTGAGCAATTAATCTGTGTGAGAACTCAAGTATAGCAACCGCAAGCAAAAAGTTATGCCTACAGGTAAGAAAGAATCTAATCATGGTAGAAGCCAGAACAGAGCTCTATCGGTAGGCCAATCGGTTTTCAGCGGCTGATAAATTTTAGTTGATTTTCTTGCAAAAAAGGTGCGCGTAAAAATCGAGTAAATGTGTTATTTTCGATGCGAATTAGAAGACGCACGCAGATGCTTCTCAATGCTAGCAACCCACACAACTATTGAATGGTTGTGTTCAGCTGTGGGGGCCATTGTGAGCTCCATGAGTAAGGACCTGCCACTAAGCATGTAGTCTAGCTTGTTTTCGCGACCAAGAAAATTTAAATTTCTGCTCGGTCAGCGGGAAATGCCAGTTGTTTATTGAGACTACCGGGTGTCTTTACTTTTAATCCTGTAATTGCCGTATAATCTTCAGCTACTGCTTGCGGGATTTCAACTCCTGGCTCTAACTGATGATACTGTTCTCATGCCCTTTTATTTCTTATCTCTTTCATCACATTGGATATGCACAACACTTTTCGCACATGAACTAAAACTGAACTCTGAAGGAAGAATTCGTTAAAAAATGCAATTCTAAAGTGACCCTCATATGAAATTCCACAGGACGCGATACCACTGCTGGCAGAAAGCGGCGGCATCCTCAGTTGTTGCTGCACCTGAACTAATCGCTGCGCCATATCTCTGACCGGTGGCCAGTTCATCATTCCGAGCTTCACGTAACTGATCTTCTTCAATCGGTACATGACTGTGCTAATAATCCGATGCGAAAGACTACAGTCGCGTAACAACGTGTAAATCGCACATGCTTTATTATCTCAGCACGCGCAGGTATATCCAGTGTTAAGGGCGGGGAAAAAACTGCGTTTTTCTTTTCCAAAGGAATGTATTAAAAATGTTTCCTTGAGTAAATGCTCACGAATAAAATTTCATAAAAGTCGAACACAAGAGATATTCAAAAATAGAGGTGAAGTACAGAACCTTAAAACAGACAGACTTCACTGATTAGCCCGCTCTGCTTTCTTCTTCAAGGCCCCGACACGCACTATAGAAGCGCAGTTTCCTAATTTGGGCAGAACCAGGCTGCCTGCATTTTTGGTGGTATGTAATCAGGCCCCGTTTATGATAATATGATTATACGGACATTTAACGGTACGAATTTTCCTTTCCGAACATCGAGTAATTAAATCAAAACGCAACGGTTGAGGCGCGAGAGAGTAAAGAAGAACCCAACAGAATTGCATAGAGACCAAAGCGGCTTCCAAAACTAGTTTTAAAACAGTTCGTTTGCTTTATGCAGAGTGAGAAAAAATTATAATAAAATGAGCAATTCGGAATGCTTCCAACCAAAGAAACAGAAGATGATGAGATAAGTGTTACACCTTCTGTGTATTTTGTCACATGGCTAAGATATGTGAAACTTGTAGAGCTCCATTTTTAAAAGAAAGTGAATTTTACTGGCTAAAACTAAAGAATCCGACCTGCTTATTTCAAAAAGAAAAGGCACTGAACCCACTTTTCCTGGGAAATTCTCGCTGCCAGACCTGGTGACCACCTCTGGAAGCCACAACTGTGACGTCACAAATGCTTGCTATGTACCTATCTACGTGTGTCTTTGGATGAGCATGAATGCTGTCAATAAATATGTAAAACCACTTCTGTGTATGTTCTCGTGTAGTCTACCTTATAGCGCAAAAGTATGAACAACTTTCACCTTGTATTAGATGTCCAGGAAGGAGCGGTCCGGGTCTTGAATCGAGATGATGGATGATAGTGGTATAGGCACCCTGCACCCGCCAGGCACCGCCACCGTATGGATGGATGGATGGATGGATGGATGGATGGATGGATGGATAGGAGCGCCCCCTTTGAAACGGGGTGGTGGCAATTGCCACCATGCTCAGCTTTTCTTTATTTATTATTTTTTTGTTTACTGTGTTGGCAATTCTCATTAAGATTCTCCATCACCTTTGCCTACGGTTTCCTACAATTCTAACCCTATGCCACATCTCTGCTTTTCAGCCACCACTCCTCCAATCGCTTTTTGCTGACTTCCACTGCAGATTTATTTACATGACCATTGTTATCTTTAAACCCTAGGGCCTCAGAAAGAGTGACTGTGCCTGCATCGACATCCGGATGGATACCATCACAATTGATTATGAGGTGTTCAATTGTTTCCACAGATCTACCACACACTGCACATGTGTCATCTTCTTCGTTATATTTCTTTTTGTAGCTGCGCGTTCTAAGACACCCTGATCTAGCTTCAAAAAGTAGGGCACTGCCTCTTGAGTTATCATAGAAAAATTCTTTCCTGATCTGCCTTTTCCAGAATCGATATAGTTCTACACTATGTTTCTTTTCCATTGAATTACTCCAATTTTTAACTTCCGCCTTTTTAACCTGTCGTTTAATGCTCTTTCTTTCTCCGTCCTGATGACCGGCATACTTACTGGTTAGTTTTCTAGTTCTTTTCCGCCACTGTGAGTGAACGTTCTTTCTGTATAAATATTTAAATACCTTAGCTGCCCATCTGTTATCGTCCAATTTCCTCAGGCGTTCTTCATATAATATTTTACTCTTAGCTTCCCGTGCCTCGAACGATGCCCAGCCCATATCCCCTTGTACTGCCTCGTTTGTGGTTTTGCCGTGGGCACCTAGTGCTAATCTTCCAACAGCTCTCTGATTTACGTCTAATCTCGACTGAACTTCTGCCCTTAAGCACAGAACCGCATTGCCGAAAGTAAGTCCCGGCACCATTATTCCTTTCCAAATACCTCTTAGTACTTCATATTTGTTGTACCTCCATAATGCCCTATGTTTCATTATCCCGGCGTCTCTTCGTCATTTTGCCCTAAGAGCCTGTTCATCCTTTTTCGTGTATATCTGCCCTTCGTTTAGCCATATCCCGAGGTATTTGTATTCGGCCACTTTGGGTATTTCGTGGCCTTGTATTGTTAGTACCTGATCAGTTGTATCGTTAAAAATCATCACACCTGATTTAGTTGCGCTAAAACTGAATCCTAGAGCGTCTCCTTCGTCTCCACAGCAATTAACCAAAGTTTGTAAATCTTCCTGGCTATCTGCTAACAGTACAATATCGTCCGCATACATTAAACCCGGGAGTCGCTGCTCAACTACATTTCCGCCTAATCTGTACGATAGATTATAACCCAGATTACTTTCTTCTAGCCTTCTTTCCATATTTATCCCGTAAAGCATGAACAGCAGCGGCGATAGAGGACAACCTTGCCTTAATCCTTTGTGCACCCCCACAGTTGTGGAACTTTTTTCCCTTCCCATGTAATTTCAACTTCATTATCTCGGTAGATTTCCTGTAGAAAATCAATTACCTGATCACCAATACCTAAATCTTTCAATATGTTCCACAGGAGTTCCCTGTTCACGTTATCGTATGCACCGCTTATGTCCAGAAAGGCTAAAAACAAAGGTCTATTTTCCGCCTTAGCTATTTCTATGCATTGGGTAAGCACGAACAGGCTATCATCTAACCGCCTACCCCTTCTGAACCCATTCTGAAGTTCTCCGAGTATCCTATTCCCTTCTACCCATGACTGCATTTTTAATTTCACCGCCTGCATTGCCAGCCTGTACATAACAGATGTTATCGTAATCGGACGGAAGGATTTTATGTTCATCTTATCTCCTTTCCCTTTATAAATCAAATTCATTTTACTCTGTCTCCAGCTGTGCGGAATTTGCTGGTTTGTTATGACTGCCTCCAATGCTTTTATCAGCGCGCCCTTGCTTCTTGGGCCAAGTTCATTAATCAGCTTAATTGGAATTTCATCTATCCCTGCGGATGTGGTTTTAGGAATATTCGCTTCCGCCTTTTCCCAGTTAAGACTAGTCAGTTCTAACCTGTTCTCTTTTGTGCTGTCCTGTGTTGCCGCCTCACTTGGGGAGATTACCCCATTGGTGTTGCTAAAAGACGCAGCTATAAATGACGTAATGTAGTCCACAGCATCGTCTCCCTCTAAACATTTTCCCTCAGCATCTATAATCTGTCCCTGCTTTCTTTGATTTGTTTTTCCCAACCAGCTTATATGGTTCCAGAATTATCTTGGCCCCCCTTTATTTGCCTCGCGAACTTCAGCCAGCCATTTATCAGAGGACTGCTTTATTTTAGCCTGGACCAGGACCTGAACTTGCTGTTTCATTTGTCGATAAGATTCCCATTTGTTTCCTATTTCCTCTACAGATAACTGCGCCCTCTTTGCTTCTCTGTGTTCCCTTGAAGCCACCCGTCGTTGTTCGATGGACTCCTTAATTTCCATATTCCACCAGCGTCGTGGCTTCCTCTTTCCTCTCCAGCGGTTAACTCCTTTCACTTGTTTCATTTTTGTAGCGATGACCAGTTCCAACTGATTATAATCCCAATTTTCCATGTGGCGTTTCTCAATTACTTCTTCTATATCGGCTGATATTAGCGCTATTTGTTCATCATTTAATTTTGCGTTGTCTTTTGGACTTCTTTGCATTTCTCTTTTGACTAGGGCTCCCAACTGTAGACTAATACGTTTATGATCACTTCCTAGGCTGTCCTTCCCCTCTTCGTCTACTTCCATTATTGCGAGCTTGCTATAGATGCCCTGCGACATTAGACAGTAATCAATGGTTGTTTGCCTGTTACGGGATTCCCACGTGATTTGTCCCTCACATTTAGTTTCTCTATTGACAATAACTAAGTTGTGCCGTTCACACAAGTCTGGCATTAACTTCCCGTTACAATCTGTGTATCCATCCAGATCCTCGATGTGGCCGTTCATGTCTCCAAGCAAAATAATATCGACACCGTCTCCAATCTGTTTTATATCGTCATTGAGGCACTTAACTAGATCCTTGTTTTCTTGCCTGCATTTGTCCCCGGTCCCTAAATAAACTACCCCTAGCCATGTCCTTTTGCCAGCAATTGTACCTGATACCCAGACATGTTCTTTGCAAGTTGATTTTATTCTTTGCCAATTTGTTCCTTGATGTATCAGCATACCTACTCCTCCTCCCTTCTTCTCCGTTGTTGTTCTGTTGCACCCTTCCCAGACATAGCCATCGATGAAAGGTGGATCTTCTAGATCCCTCAGATGTGTCTCGCATAGAGCGTACACACCTACTGCTTCGTCCTTTAACTGCTGTTCTATTTCTAGCCATTTCGCTCTCTTTCTACCCCCTTGCATGTTTATGTAACTGATCCTGGCGTTAAATTTCTTTTTCGTAGTTTCCTTTCTGGGCCTCCTAGTGGCCATTTTGTTGGGATCAGCCGCAATTGTTACATTTACATCGCTTCTACCTACCCCTACGCCCTGAGCCACCGTGGACCCCCTAAAAAAGCTACCGCTCGGCCTCCCAGGCGCCTGCCTATCTCTTCTCCTACCCTTCCACTGAAATGGATGCCATCTCGTCCAAAGTCTCTGCCCGAACCTGCTCTGTGCAGTTCCTTGTTTATTTCTACCACCTCAAAGCCTTTCTGGAGGCCTAACTGCCTTATCTCGCGATTAAGATTCAAAACGTCTTTAGCAACCTCTACATTCCTTCCTTGTACCTCCGGCACTGTACACACCACGATCTGCGCTTGCTGTGCTATTGCCCTTATACCGTCAACTCCCTCAGCTAATGTTTTCCCTACTTGTGCGGCGTTACCATTCAGGACATCATTTAGCCCCGCCGCTACCACTACCAAGTTACGCCTTGCAGCCTTCTCGGAAAGTTCACTTTTAGTCGCTCTCAGAACATCGTCCATTGTCTTTCCTGGAAACACCCCGACTGCTACCCGCCTATCACCCTTCACCCGGTCCAGAATAGCTCTTTTGCAGCGCCCCATGTTTGAGTCACCAGCGATAAGCACTAGGGTACTCTGCCACTCCCTCCTAACTACCGGATCTTGCTGCCTCTTATCAGCGACTGTGACCTCATTTCCTGGAAATCGCTCGGACCCCTTCTCAGTATCGCCTCTCGAATTCCCAGCTGCCACCTGTGCGTAGCTGTTCCTGTCTGAACATGTCTGACCTACTGGCCGCTTCTGGGCGCGGCCATTTTCCGCCGACTGGTGCGCCGCGGTGCGGGCATTTCTTTGGGGACTGCGGGGCTGCGGCAGCTCCGCGGCCGCGCCTGCATATAGCCGCGCTTCGGGCGCTAAAAAAACATTGCCGAGCATACTTCCTCAGCGTGGCTGTGTTGCAGGAAGTATTCACGTTATCAAAGGGAGCACATTGATGCGTTTTAATGACATTTAGTTTGACATTCACGTGAATTGTGCTGACGCTTAGAACGCGCTCGTGCTTATATCGCTACCGTCTCGGTGCTCCACTGCAAAAAAAAAAACTTTTTGTTCAATATCAAGTATTAGGTGTGCGGCTAGCATGCAGTTCCAATTCCCATGCACTCTTAATCCTTCGGCCATAAAGTACCACCCACAAACAGGGCTTTCTTGTCGCATGCGTGGTGCGCCAGTTTATCAACAAATTACCGCTGTGAGCTTAACTGAGTCGCAGCGCCAACAAAAAAACAAAATTTTTCATGGTTTATGCAACCTGGATGCATAAAAACGTACTTTTGCTCAAATTATCAAAGCTTGAATGGATATTAGCAGCTTTCACGAATTCTGAGGTCCGAAGTCGCGTTCATTTTATTCGGTAGCTCTCGCCGCGTGTGACAGCGTTGCGTAGGCGTTTGGTTAAGTGTGAATGAATGTATTAAAATCGCGCATATTTTCCAATGATTAAGGTAGATAGGAAAAGCAGAGACACTACGGTAAACTCTTTAACCCCCTGTTCCCTATGACATGCGTGCGGAAAGAGCAACTGAAATCGGTTGCGGTCGTGCTTACAATCCTGTGCATGAAATGTGTTTAATGGGATCTAGAGCAAGCTCAGCGCAAGGAGGTGATCGAAAACACGCGCCTCGTCGCGACAACCTTCAGTCTGCAGCTCGCCTATCCATTACTACACCACAGATTCAAATCAATAAATACACATTCCTGTGCCTAAAATTATCATAGATGATAGATAGCGCACGTAAAAGGCGGCAACAAACGACACGCCCGCGCAGAAATCTGCTTAGAAGTGCCGGTTTCCAGTCCGTACGCTACCTGGCAGAGTACTCCGCGGGAAAAATCCTTGCTGTGTGCAATACTATTCCAGAATTTCCCTGAGCAGCGCCGCCGCACCAGCGGCTCGGTGGAGCAGCGTCGCCGCTGCACTGCCAGCGTTTAGAATCCTGAGCCAGCAGTATATCATCATTGAAAAACGTAGCTCGAAAAACGAGACACAGAAAAGGTGAAGACAGGACACGAGCGCTAATCATCAATATCATCATGGTGGGCACAAAAAACGAGACAGACGGGCACTGCCTCGCCGCACTTACAACCAAATGAACGGAAAAAAGCTCGAAGATGTCACGTTAACGACTAACTGCGCGCAAGATAACTGCAGTACTGTCTGGTAGAGGGAAAATGTAAGTAGTGACGCACAGCACACACCCTCATATGTTATGATAAAGCACTACAACGACAGAAGCGAACACGTAAACATGCATTCTATGTGCGGCGCCGGGGCGACCCGCAGTCCATCGGGCCGCGCGCGCCGATAGATGGCGACTGGTGTCGAGAGTGGGGGCGAGCCAGCAGCCTGCGTGCGAGGGTAAAAGAGGCTGCCTCGTAGAGGCTGCGTTCAGCACCCCCGCGCGGCCAGTTTCTCGTCCCAGTCAGGAAGGCTCGCCCCGCGACTGCGAAGGGATGGCGTCTGCTAGCGGCTGCCGCTGTTCGTGGAGCCGGGATTTCGACCTATTCATTCATGAGGCTGAAAAATTCTTTCGAGGAGCGAACATCAGGAAAGGAACGAAGCTTTTTGAAGCAGGCCATGCACACATTGTGAAAGAGGTGGGGTCGTGCGAAGGGAGCGAAGTAGCAGCCCGGTGCATTGCGCAGACAAGCATTACTGCGCCACCGAAAACGATCAAATTAAAAATATTTCTATCTAATGCCTGTCATCGCTGCACTCTCACTCATTTTTGTTTTACGTAGCTATCTTCCAGTATACAGGTTGTAGCCGCGAGCCGCAGTTGCAAGGCAGGCAAATGTAAACACGCTGCTGTCGTTGCCGTGTTTTTGGAGCGGTGTTAAACGCTCTCCAAAACGAGCCACCCGCAAGCTTGGGGTGTTCCTACATTTAGAAAGCCTTACCCTGAACTTTCAAAGACGGCCAGGCGGAATAACATTGAAGGTAACTATAAAACTCCGGTTTCCGAGCGAACGGCGCAAACCTGACTTCATAACATTCTCGTTTGCCACACCTTCGGTGTTCGATGTGGAATACCCTGTTCAAACTACGCCTTGAAATGATGCGCCCATTGCGTAATCTACCACTCATATTTTCTCTTTTTTCAGCAACTGCCAGGCCGTTATCGGTACAACACGTGCGTCAGTATTTTGGTGATATGAGATGTCCAATGAACGAGCTTTTGCCAGCAGAAGAGAATGCAAGCAGCGGCGAAGCGTCGGTGCGCACTGAAACTCCTGCCGAAAACATAGAAATTTTAAACTGGGATTCTGCAAAAAAGGAGTATCCCGGCTATTTCATGCAGGATTCTTGCAGAAAGCTTGTGCTCAGAAAGCGGAATTTCATTGCAAAGTTTGCTTAATTTCTACGATTTAGTACAAGTGTCCTGATTCTTCGACATTAGGATATATGATTATTGCAGTAAATTATCACCCAGCCCTTCAGACGTGGAGGCAAATATTTGTCAAGAGCATGTTGCCGTTGCCCCTGAAAACTTGCCTTTACTGTCGAAAAAGACGCTGGACGACAAGGCGCAGTGGAAGCGCGAAAGAATTCTGCGCATAGCTAGAACTAAGGTAAACGATTCTGTGCAGCGCCAAATTTGGGCTGCTTCCTAAGGTGTGACTGCGGGCGAGTTTCGGCGTGGCTTTTTAAGCCCACATATTGTTGAGAGCCAAGTCAATGACCGCAAATCGTGGGTGCAAGAAGAGGGAAGAGTTCCCAGGGAGCCACTAGCATTCCTCCGAGTCTGCTGAATTTGCCATGAGTCAAAAACCTATCTAGGAGGTAATGCATGAGTCAAGTAAGCGTCTTCCGCACGGGATTGACCATTGTTTGACCAGAAACCGAGCGCGTGTGTTGCCCGTCGCGAAGGGTGGGCCGTCTCCCAATGTCGCGTTGGAAATCCATAAAACCTTGTGCGAGGCGAATTTATATATGTATTATTGCATCCTACAACACAACAATGCGTCCTGCTGCTGTTATCGGTCATTTTGTGCTCGGGAAGGAGGCTCACAACCGCTTCGCGACAGCGCGCGCAACACAGCGAGAGCTGTCGGGCTGTCCCCGCCTTCCTGACAGGGACGCGCGCGCCGCCGCCAGTGGCGCGCGCGTCGCGCTGGAGTTAGATGCGCAGGGTGCCTATAGGAATCGGATGATGTGGTATCTGCAGCAGCCTGCAAGCCAGACGAGCTAGCGGCTGGTTGGCATTAAGGCTTTGCCACCAGGTAGATGGGGTCACGTGCTTCGCGGTTAAAAACCTAGTTCATTAACTTTTACGCCGAAGTTACCAAGGGTTTGCACGGGGCGCAGCCCCTCGGCAAGCCTTTCATATGATTTTGGCTGCGCCCCCTGGCACCTTTGCGATGTTGAAACAAAGATTACTTGACTCCTGTCCTGGACCAAATTCGTGCGGTTGTCCTCTACTCTGATACGTTGAAAATCAAGAAGCTAGGCTTGTATTTGGCTAAAAGCGCTCACGTTTACAGCAGCTTATGTTATTTATGCCATGTGTGTAGCGCTGTAGAATTCGTATCCATGTTGTTCTACTACAGGCGTGAGTTCAAGTATTAGTGTGTTTTTAAGTCAAGCCTGGTACTTATATGTGACCTGGTCTTCAACGCGCGTACTCGCAGCACGAACATTTTAAAAGCACTACCCGGCACCGGCGATGACGACTGCTCTTCAATCGTGCAATGATGCACGCTGTAACGGTTTTCAAAGCAAAAACAAAAACCTAAACTGAAAGCAAGGGATCATAAAACCTTGAAACTTCATTGTGAAATTTTTTGTTTCTTTTCATTTTTTCTCGTCAGAAAAAAGCGAAAAAAAACAAAACAAAATTGTAGTGTTTTTTTCAGGCCTCCACATCTCTAGTCTTGAACAGGTTCCTCGGCCGGCCCCTTACGAAAATGGCAGATATGGGCCAGATATATTTTATATAATGGCTGTATATACTCATATATGGGATCATATACAGTTAAATAGGTCCATATATGGTCGTATATATGGCAGATATGACCATGGGAAAACCTGATATACCGCCATATACTGCTTTATGGGCGTATAAGACCACAAATACGGGCAGATACGGCCATAAGGTACCTTATATAGTGCCATATACTGCTATATATAGTCGTATTTGCGTCCTTATATAGATGCTCTTTCTTTATATGGGGACCTTCAAATCCTTATATGGAAACAATCTCGCAGATATGGAACATATCCTACCTCATATATGGGATGCTTGTGCCATATACTTCCGAGCTTAAATAATTAATTTGTGTCTAACATGATATTATTGGTTAATTAAGATGGTGAAACACACAGCACAACAAGGTACTAAGCTTTGTATGATTGAGGCTTCAATCAAGTTAGGCTGCTATTACATACCGGTGTTTAAATAAGGTGAAATAAAGTACAGTGCTATAAATCACCTTCAACTTTGCTATGATTTAAATGTACTAATACATGCATATACGTGCTTTCTATTTTGGGTGCACTTCGAACCTTCCTGACGAACTGAACCTTCCTGGGTCTAAATAAGTGGATTACAAGTCCAGCGAGTTGGTTGCAATCGAAATCATAGTTTTTAGGAACATTGATAGATTATAGAGTCCCGAACGTACAACAAGCGCTTGGGGATCGAACTCAGCCCATTCGCAAACGTGATGAATACTGAAACCATCAAGCCGGTGGTGCGGTGTACGTTCCTTCTTTGGGCGCTGTTCCCCAAAACTATGTCGTTCTGAAGGACTGGGAAACCTGCATTGTTCGTGGTAATGCCAGACAACAAACATTTGCAAAACCGCTGCAGCATACAGCCATTTCTTGTCCAGGAGCGTAAATAACACATCGCTCCTTGCGGGACAGGGATGAAGATTAAAACGCTGTAGCATAATTGTCAGAGAAAAAATACAAAATGTTTGGAAATTCATCTATCTAGAGTTGCCAGCAAAACGTTTACAATGCAGACGAGAAAAACTCCACAGCTACACGCAAATCTTTTACCCATCGCCTTTTCCGCGCCGCCGAGTCTCCGTGGTGTACTGACCAAGCTCGCCATTCTACTCCGACTGTTGTGCCAAGCTGAACAGTTTGTAAAAAATCTTCTGCAAATAGTTCTTGATGCTATGCGCGTTGGTCTGTTTGTTTTCGCCTCAACTTTTTCTTCCCATCATAATCCAACCTACCCTGCCGGCCGATATTCGGATGCCAGTTCTGAGACCGGCCGTCACGGGGAAGCAGTACATCCTTTATTTGCGTAATAAATGAGTCGCCGCTGTGTCCACGGTCAGCGACCACATAGTGCCTAGAATCTAGCCACCACTCACGGCAAAATGTTCCTTAGCCTACTGAGCGAGAGATGGCGTTGCTGAGGCGGTGAGAAAGCTGACCCTCGAGACCCCCCCAGAACAGCAGAAAAGCGACACATTCCCCACCTTCGGCGGTGCTTAGAAGATAGCTGGAGGGTGGGTAGTCCAGGTCGGTGTCGCTTTCCCGCTTTCTTTCGCTCCGAAAGGCACGCCGAGGGTACCGAGGGAACCAGAGCTTTGCAGAGGGGCGTTGCAAGCGCGAGTGAAAAGCACCATAGCACTGTCTCCCGCGACTCCCCACAATTGACCGGACAGACCTGTCACCCCTCCCATTGAGAAGTTCCGCGTAACACCCTTTCTCTTGAAAAAAAACCAGTTCCGCAGATCTCCACGCGCGTGCGCATTGTATATATGTATATTTTATTCCTTGTAGATATGTAAATAGATTCATTGAAAGTGTACCCCTCCCCCTGTCCTTTCTACTGTCCCCTCACCACTTTTCTTTCACTTCTACTCTCTGCCTGCTATCCTTTATTTCGCTGCCCCAGCTCAGGTGCTTCCCTTCGCGATAGCAGATGCCGGGGCAGCAAATATTCTTTTACCTTCCGTATCAAATGCACAATAAATAACCACTTACTACTACTACTACATGCTTTGCACGTGTTGGACTGCCTGGAAATCTGTTTGCGCTGACGCTTGCTTTTTCCTTCGTGCTAGAACACTGACGAGATTAAGAGGATTAGGAAAATGTACAAGGGCGATAGAAAATAATGTGAACAGCATGTTGCCTACGCACTGCGAAATTAGAATCCATGTCTGTAGCGTACTTGTGTTCGAATTAGGCGCCGCGCTGTTCGCATTTCTTTCTATCGCGCCAGTACCCTCTCAGGTGTAGGTTCCAAGAAAGAGTGGTCAGCGATTTTTTTATCTGCGCCGAACCTAAAAAAAAAAGAACTCACAGTGCATCAGGTCCACTTCGTGAAGCAGATTGTTGACGAAACCGCAGTTACCGTTGCGGCGAAATCTGTGTCGCAAGTAAATGGCAAGTTCAGTTAAGACGTGGAATTCGAGCTTAATACCTTTTTTTTATGGCAAGCACATTTTCGCAAAATACTTAATTTTGTTGGGTAGCTGAGCAGTTCGATGTACGCAACTTTTTGGCCAAATAGTTGGAGTTTCTTTACGTTTTTCGCTGAATAATAACGAGTATGTGTTTATTTGGACGTAAAATAAAGATAGGCGAGGCTGAAAAGAAAAACGAAAATAGGCGCGAAATGTGCTTACCAGCTGCTCGCTTACGGCTAACAGAAAAAATGCTCTAGTTTGGTCAATCACTACGCAGTGGTTGGTACATTTAATTTAATGCCGATTGCAGCGCACGTGCATTCCCAAAACAATTTATTTGCAGAGCCATCTCTTATATTCAAATGCTCGCTCATGTGCAAGCTAATATCTTTACTACTTTTACTTTGAGACATTTTTTACATCTAGCAAAATAACTTCGGAAATTGAGCCGGGCGTCACACAAAGGAACAATGAGGCGATCACTGACCTTGCCTCACAGGCGTCTGCCTAACGCAGCTGTTGATGTCAGCCTCCAAAATATTTGTTTGCGTTACCTGACTGGCGGAGGGCTTTACTGGCAAAAAAAAAATAGTTTCGTTAGCGCGAGCTCTACGACTAAACACTGCATGCTTAGTGAATTACAATGAAAATTCGTCAGAAATAATATACACGCGCAACATACCAAACCAATTTAGCAAGAGAAAACCGCCTACTTCAGCTTGCGCACAGAAGTTATCCAGGCTTGCCGTCTCTCGTTCTCAATCATTTCACAGACAACAATAACGGGGAAAACCCATTCTTGAATAGGCAAAAGTGCATGAACGTATTTTTTTTCGTACACTGGAAGATTTCACTACACCAACTTCCCGTCGATATGCTTGTATTGTTTTTTTTTCTCTTGCTATTAATGTTTTTGTTATCGCTCGATGCGAGCGATTGAAAAGTTCTGAAAGATTTTGCTACACATCGATAAGATTCACAATTACCTCAAAAATTTCCTTGGCAGCAGATTACAAATTTCGAATATTGAATTTTTTTTCCTGGAATGTGGGACGTATGTTCAGGAAATCTATGGAGTTCCAAGGGCTGCTCTTGGCCGTTGATGTTGTGAGAACTATTGTGGCAGCACCCGACACAACAATACGTTTCTCCACTATCTCAAAGTCGCGGCATTCCAGTCATGACTCACAACGAGCGGCAACCCCTCTTTTGTGCGCCCACGAGCAGGAAAGCACGCGCTCACAATGAAAGAGTGTCAGCAGCGCGAGCAGCACGGGTACCAGTCGAGGCGTTGCTGACTCCATGCGCTCCGCCGGCGACGTGCCCACACACAATTTCAGAAATGACCAGCAGACATGAAAAAAGTGCAATATGATACGCTGTTTTACATTCGTTACAAGTCCGGAAAGTGAAGCAGGCTGACTGGCTTCAGCATTGTAGTAAATTGAAACGAGGACGCAGCGAGTATATCGCAGTTTTTCATGCCTCACTCATTGACGTCCCACTTATAGTTAAGTTATTGAAATTTAAACAGCAAGAGAAAAAATCTATAATAGATTATTTAGCAGTTGTAGGAACACCACGTGGTACTCCATGTATAATAATTCCTCGTGCATCATTACAAGGAAGAAAACACGCACCCAAAAGTTAGGTGTCCATACTCCTTTAAGTGCGCTTACAGTTTGAAGAGCAGGTGTCTAATTGACTCACATAATGAAATCAGCCGCATACCTAACGTGGTCGGCTGGAATAGCGAAAAACGCATCGTTACTATAGACAGACAATGGTAGTGCTATAAACTGGATGTCTTCAGGATGAACACTGCTTCACTTTATGTAGATGTATTCCGCTCAGAGAAGCATGGGTGTAAGTAAACAAAAAGTCTAAGCATTTCTTGCTGAGTATATGTTACAGGACTTTTGTGTTAGGTATTTCCTCAGGGAATTAATTCAATTAGGGAGAGCAAAGGAATTTTGCCTTGATGTATCGCATTATGATAGTAAACTTCAGGAAGGGATTAGCGATGCGAAATGCAATAAATTACTTTACAAAATGTCGTGCACTTTCTAGTTTTCTTTCTATTGATTCAGAAAAGGGTTTTTCATGGCGGGAATTCACCAATATCAATATAAAAATTTTAAACCGCTCTCTGCAACGTGATAAAAATCAATACAGAAAAACTTATAAGCGAAACATCGTGAAAAGCTACCTAAGCACGCTCAGAAAAACGACATCGTACCCATAACGCGCACGCACGCATGTAAAAAAAATTACCGACGATTACGTTACTTCCTAATGCGAAATTTGAGCGCAGCAAATAAGCTGTTTCACCTTTTCGATGGATTGAGGCAAAGAAATCGAGCAACACATGTATGCGCTATCACAGAATTTTTTTTTTATTTTTCACACGTATTCGCAATTTCAGCTCGGGCGGTGCACATATACAGATCCGCCGCCACCGATCTGGCTCTCTGATTGCCACCGCACAGGGGTTGCATTGGAGGAGGAGCGAAGAAAGGAATTAAGTTCGAGCCGGCGCTTTGACAACCGGAGACTCGCAGGAAGAGGGGGGAGGGGGGCGGCGTGTACACCCAGCGGCAAACGATGGGGGCAGAAGCGCGCGCAGCAAGCGGACACCACGATAAAGGGAGGAGGGAAGAGATAGCAGCGACTGACTGATGCCGCTGACGCCGATAGCGCTGGGGGGATGAAAGGGGGGCGGAGCTGGTTACGAGGCCGACGCCGACGACGACGCGAACCCCAGGAACGGACGCCAAAGAGCTGCGCTCTAAAAACTGCCCTAACCTGCTGAACCACACAGATTTATAAAAAACTGTAGTCTGAAACTACAGATGCCCGCTCCAAGAACGCCCCAAAAAGCCACTGCCTATTACTCAGCGCATTCCTTCTCTTTACAAAAAGAAACAAAGCAGCTCCTAGGACTCCTACCAGTGACGGCTCATTGAAAACACCCCAGACTATGTAAATCCGCTCCCAGTTTGCACTCATGAATTTAGTTCCAAAATAGACTCTGTTCCAGTGGACCCTCATGTGCATGAGCAAGCATGCACGATCACCATGGAAAGAAATGAAATTTTAGCTTCGATATATAAACACAGCAGTAGGTCGAGCCACCCATAATTAGCGAAATTTGTTTTCGCTTTCGGAGGGAATTTCTTGGCGCTCTCCTAGCTGACTGCAAACTCAACGAGAGAGCGACGTCCACCTTCCCCCCCCCCTCCCTCTTCCCTGTTACCCAGATGACGTCACTCGTGCTCGCCAAACTGCAGCGCATGGAGCCTATACCTAACTTCGACACCACAGCCGTCGTTCGGCTATTAAAACCCCATTCGAAACAGCATGTGAGAAAAAAAATGCAATGTAAATTATTTACTGGTCACATGTTAACAGCCCACTTTGTTCCGTCTACAGCAAGGCAAGCGAACAGCGCGTGGGAACAAAACAAAATATTTTGCCTGTCTACTTTCAGCTGTTGTGCAGAACTAGCCTGATTCCTGTGTCTGGGTGAAGGGTCTACCGAAGTATATATTTTTAAACTGGCTGCAAGTGAATACCTCTCTGCAATGTAGAAAAAGAAGGCGATATGCGTGTTCGCGTTTCATTCCGGCTGGATTGTACAGCCAATCCTCCTTGTAATGAACCTCACGCTCACGCTCATTATGTTTGCTTCTTAGTATGATGACTCCCCATATTACCGCAAAAAATACTAAATCAGAGAAAGATAGCTTTGGCTCTTGAATTGAAGCCCATCATTGTGCACGCAACCAGACCATATCACGGCGCTTTCCGAGCTCTCCAGCGCCGTCATGAGCTGCTGCGATGAGACCCTTGCTTTCGGCGAATAAGCGCTAGTCCGGATTGTTCGCGTATGTGGTCTCGGCTTTTGTGGAGAACGAATACACAAGTTTTGGCGAATGCAAAGTGTCACAAGTGAAGTTTTGTAAACTGTAACCCTTAGCGGAGGATTGCTGATATCTCAGGACGAATAGAACGAGTGGGAAGCGCCGGTGTCACCCGGCATGCCGAGCATTCCTTTAAGAAGCCGTCAACAGTCGACCACTGGCGCCGCTCGTGGATAACAAATGAGATCCTTTTCGTTGATGCGATCAATCGTCGAACATGCTTCTGGATAAAGCAGTTCAGCACCGAGTATTTGTGGTATGGAAGAAAGCGGATCTGCCACGACCGAGACTCCAGTTCTCCGGCTATTAAGTGTTTCGTCGCTATCATCCGGACTTCTTGCAGTGATCATGCTGTGTAAACAAGTATAGTTACAATCCAGCCATCAGAAAGAGAATATTTAACATAGCTTCCGTTTTATGCCATACGAACGATCGCAGGCAACGGTGGTACTGCAGTGCAGTCGACATTTGTGTATTCCCGCTGAAATTTCACGCGCACGCTGTAAATGCTGAATTACGAGTCATTAACCTGAAGCACTAAATTAGCGACAACGCAAGCAGTGTGCTAAACAAAGAGGAGAAGTAACAAGTGAGCAGCAGATGTCGAAATCAAGGGGGCGGAAGCAGTTGCGGGACGCGGCTGTAAGCCAAGATAACGGCCACCGCCAATGACGGGGGCCGTCTCTGTTCGCATTTCGTAAGGATTTGAAACCGTCGAATGTCGGCCGGACGCCGAAGAGCCTCTGAGTGCTCAACTTTCCGCTAAGATACCTTTTTCTCATTTTCCGCAAAGCTCTGTCGACTCGAGTGGCGATCGGTTCGACGGGATTTCAAGCAGGCGTGTAGCACACATTGGGCATGGCAAGGAAAATACTAGCGATAACGTCAAGGGGAAGGATTAGAGCATTACGGAACAAACTGGTGTCATCTATATCTTAGCACTAACAAAATGCGGAAAAAATGAGCTTACGGTGGCCAAGTAACGAGCCGAACAAAGGTAGACGTTTAGAGTGGCATAGTGGACTCCAAGGGCAGCGAGTCACAGTCAAAGCTTATGGAATGTCTGATGAGCAGATGTGATGAAAAACTAGGGTACCTGACCCTGCCCGACTCAATTCAACAACATATAACCGGTGGTCGATGGGAGGGTTCTTTTTCTTGTAAAATTCGTCACGGATGACGATCCCCGTCTTCAACTTTGGAGTGAAAAGCGACCCTCAGATCAGGAAATTCGGTTCTTATAGCCGTGAAACTGGAATTGCAGTTTTCTGCCTCTCCTTAAAAAAACTACAACAACATGTTGTTGTGTGCTGCAATGGAGTACAGCGCACACATATACCCCCCCCCCCCCAAAAAAAAAAAAAAGAAATTCCGACCCAATCCGTGCAATTATGCATGCATGCATATCAGCAATCTAATTTTTCCAATGAAGTTTGCTGACTAACTGCTGTTCCCTTGTAGAATGCATTTGCTGCTGAGTTTTGTGTGTTCATGACGACGAGCACTAGATGAAGCTGAAAAGTGTTTCGTTTCATTCTAGGCAAGAGAAACCGAAGAAACATCACGAGATGCACCTGGTCATCACACCATGGAAAAGTTTGACGCCCTTGGTCACTCATGTCAGGTCGTAATCGCGTCGATTTAACAGGACATTGAAGATACCTCAGAACGCCGTCGGTTTTTGAAAAATTCAGGCAAAGATAACGCCCTAACACAATGACTGCCTGTGTTTTCACAAAAACATGCACTTTAGCTTCAACAAGGTATTGGAATTTTAAGACGTTTGTTAGGAAATTAACGGTGATAATTCCACCAGACTATACGGCCACCTGGCCGAATAACTTGCATACAGAAAAAGCGTTGGTGTACCGCTAATCATTTCTTAAAATATAAATTGTGAAACCGCACCTTCACAACATCATTTATGTGTGCAAAAAACTCATGAAACCTATTTGTCCAAAACGGAAATTGACATTTGACTAGCTACATACGAGGGGGGACCCAAAAGAAACCGAACTGAGAGCGCGCTGCCATTCGTAGACGTAGTAGGGAGTTCTACCGGCAGGTGGGGTTAGTAGAGACCTTCACGAAACAGCTGTGCAGACGACATAAATTTGTAGGCAAACATTTGAGCGTAGTGTTGTGTTTCGCTTGCAGTTATTTTGTTCCGCCTGCGAAATGTTTATGGCAAATTTAAAAGAACCGAGAGTGTGTTTGAAGTTTTGTTTCCAGCTTAAAAAATCGGCAACGGTAGCTTACCAAATGTTGCAACAGGCTTTTAAAGAGGATGCTAAGAGCCGCACACAAGTTTTCCAGTGGTTTGGGCGCTTCAAACGTGGTGAGATGAGCGTCGAAGACCATGCTCATTCTGGGCGTCCTTCAACGTCTCAAAACGATGAACACGTTGAAAAAATCCTCCAAAAAATGAACAAAGATCGTCGTTTCACGATCGACCAAGTTTCAGAAGAGACATGCAGGAGTAAGTTGGAGCTTGTGTCAGCGAATTTTGACTGAGCAGTTGCAAATGAGACGTGTTTCCGCTAAATTTCTTCCTCGCATTCTCACACAGGATCCAAAGAACATTCGATTAAATTTGAGTAGGGATTTAAAAAAAAGAGATTGAAAGTGATCCAAACTTCTTGACCAAAGTCATTACAGGTGATGAGAGTTGGTGTTAGGGGTATGACCCAGAAACTAAGCAAGCGTCAAGCCAGTGGAAGTCTCCCAACTCTCCGAGACCAAAAAAAAGCAAGACAGTTGAAGTCGAATGTGAAGACCATGATCATTGTCTTTTGTGATGTTCGTGGAATTGTGCACCAAGAATTTGTTCCCCCTGGCCAGACTGTTAACCAGCACTTTTATTTGGAAGTTTTAAGACGTCTGCGAGAGGATGTGCGGAGGAAACGCAAGGAACGTTGGCGATCAGGTTACTGGTTCCTTCATCACGACCACGCCCCCGCACACACGGCTTACGAGTGACCCACTATTTGGCCTCTCGGGGATGGACTGTCGTTCCCCACCCTCCATATTCACCAGACCTAGCCCCGTGCGACTTTTTCTCTTGCCGAGAATGAAGAAAAGTCTATAAGGGAAGCGTTTTGGTGATGTGGAGGCCGTACAAATAGCTTCGCAAAGGGCACTGGTCGATATCAAAGTTGAAGAGTTCCAGAGATGCTTCAAACAGTGGGAAAAAAGACTTGAAAAGTGCATCGCATTTCATGGAGAGTACTTTGAAGGTGACTGAAGGAATTTTGTGCAAGAGTTAATAAATAAAGTTTTTATACAAAAAATCCGGTTTCTTTTGGGTCCCCCCTCGTATTTGATAGAGAAGGCGCGCCGTTACCTTTGATAACCAGCTGAAACGTTCCCGTAATCTACCCTGTCGTAAAGCAACAAACTTGTAAAATGAAGTGATTATGTGCCACAACGGGCAGCTAGTATAGGCATTCAAGAAGAGAAGACCGCTCACGCATGGGGTGCCGAATCTGCGGAACAAGCAGATGCTAAATCTGCGAGCGAATGCAAACGTCAAGCTGCGCATCGTATCAATCTCTAAGACAGGTGATTGGGACCTTTGTGAGCTATCTGACGTGATGTATGGTCGAATTCACTGCGCAGTGTCCAGCACAAGGAGCAGAGAGCTAGCGATTTTCGAAATTCGCTTTAACTATCACTTCGAATATAACACGTCTCACAAGCCTCTCTTTGGCTTATGTAGATAGGACGAAATATTTATTCGGTTCAGTTTACCTAATACGTCCTACAGAGTGATCCGAAAACACGACGCAGCAGGGGTATCGTTAGTTATAGTTATTTTGATAAAGATAAACGCGATATAAAGCCCTACCTCGATGGACATTTCCAAGGCGTACAGTCGGGGACAAAAGTCTCCGGGCCACGTGTTCCACAAACGAAGCCTCCATGCTCCTGGTGCTTGGTCGCTCCCCGTCGCGAGCCGACTGAAAAAAATGTCAAGCAGTGAACAAAAGATGGTATCCAGTCGCTGTCTTATAGTAGGGCTATAAGCTCTACTATCAGACAGCGACTGGATACCGCACTTGTGGAGATGAAAGAACAAAAATCTAACTTTTACCTCCACAAGTGTGGTTTCCAGCCGCCGACTAATAGCAGAGCTGTCGGCTTCGTTAGAGGAACACGTAGTCCGGAGACTTTTGTTCCTGACTGTACATGCGACTGTACATGGGCGCCTGAGCGCCCAGCACGCGCCGCGACGGGCATCGAAAAGTGGCATGAACCTCCATGCCCCTGGTGCTTGGTCGCTCCTCCTCGCGAGCCGACTGAAAAAAATGTCAAGCAGTGAACAAAAGATGGTTGGGGAGCTGCAAGGATTCAAAGAAAATTTAGGGGAGGCTGAAAGAGCTTCCAGCCATGAAGAAAAGAGTCCCCGGAAGCCCCGTGGTCCTCCCATTGTTGTAAACCGGACCGGCTTCTGACGCGCGCGCGAGCGCCCATGCGCAGGTGCCGATAGCTCACATGCACAGATATCTGCGCCCCGCTCGCGCCTGCTCGCGCGAAGCACAGCGATGATGGTGCGCGGCTCATCTTGAGTTCAAGGAGAGGGCTGAGTCGGGCTGGTTGGTTCATGTTGAATGGTACGGCAAAACAGCGCTGACGGACGGGACGAAAGAAGACGAGACATGTGTTTGTCTGGACTTCTTCCGTCCCGTCCGTCAGCGCTGTTTTGCCATCATGAGTGGTCGGTGCAAGGAGCAGCAGTTGCTAGTGACGCTGTTAAGGAAGGCATTGGTGGCGCCACCCTTGACTGTCGGTCTGTTGCACATAGCCAGAAGCCGGACTCTGCAGTGTGCTCCGCACTTTCCTGCTGGGCGAGCAATTTCGTTATACCCGTTTTTGCATCCACTTGTTTTCACCTTGAAATCATGGTACAGCGCCACACTTGTGCGTTTTGAGGAAGAAGACACTTTTGACATCGTTAAAATGACCTGCGCCAAGCATGCATGGGATGATGAGCCATCGGAAGGATCTAGGGTGCAAGTGAGCGGGAAATACCAAGGTTTCCGTGAACCTGCAATCATCAATATTTCAGGTAAGCGTGAACAACCATTTACTGTTTTTCACGTATTGCTTTGTTGTTTACCTTTGTCAGTGCTGTCGGCAGTTTTCGTTGATAGGGTTACAAATTAAGCTAAATGGTATCATAATGCATGATTTATTTCTAAGCTGGGCTATGTGCAGTCGGAGAGTAGTCTCTCATTTTTCAGTAGTGAATTTTTTACCGCCACCGAGTTGCGTTCCTGCCAGTGGTAGTTCAAGTGCATGACATGAATTGTGTAACGCAAAAAACATAGACTAACCTCGCTAAGCACAATGCGATGCTGGTTAGTGATGTATTTTCTAAGTAACGAGACGCAGACAACAACCTGTCATGGATTCTGTCATATGCACGTATCAGGAAACGAACCCTTTTCATTGTCGTAAGTAATAGTGCTAATTCTATTTTAACACGGGATCAGCATTGCGGCGTTCTGCGGAGCTAATTAGGTTACAATGACCCCATTACATTTGCCACAAGGCTTGCGCTCTACAGCTAAGCAGGAGCAGTGGAATTAAGAGCTGGTACGCTTTTTATTTCGGGTGGTTAGTGCGAACGAATGTGTTTCAGAAACAATTGGCGTATACCTGTTTTCGTTCGCGGTTGTGCCAGGAAACTTTCATGGTAAAGCCCGAAAAAAAAAACATGACATTAATCCTTTAACATCCCAGAATGCATTTTACGGTAGGGTGTCTCGGATTCAGTGCATAATTCTTCGACTTATGCTACTGTGGCCATGTGCACAAGTTCTGCGCAGATTTATATCATGATCGCTCTAAATTTTCTCCCACGCAGCCTACACAACGGCCCTGCCGACCAAAAAGGTGCGGAAGCTTTCCGGAAAACTGCTGTTGCTGGCCGTGGGCACTAAACTCAGCGCAATGAGGAGCGAGAAAGAAAAGCATCGACGATAAGAAGCATACAGAACTATAGAACCACAAGAGCATTAAATGGACCCCAATAAAATTTCCTGCGCAATTTCTGTGTGGTAATTGTGTTACTTTGGGGAGAGGTGTATACTATGCTATATGATTATCAGAAGCTTTAGAGCAGCATAAAATCGAGTGGTTTTTCAATTTAAAGCAGTACTTACAGATATATTGGATGGAATTTTTTAACGTTTACAGATTTTTATTTTAAAGAGTGCGAGAGATATGTCGGTGTGGTCAGTGAAGGTGGACCGTGCAGCAAGACCGGCATTATGTACGTAATAGAGCTCAATAATCAGAAAAATGATTAATTATAGTTAACTAATCAGCTTTTATAATTTTGATTTTGGGGCGTATGTCTGTATAGCGAAACTGAAGGCCGTCAATAAAAAAAGATAACCTTAGATTTTAAATTTTCGTAATCGTTAATGTGGCTCGAAATACAGAACATACACACTTGCAAGCTCGGTGAATTGCCTTGTCCGCTTCGCATATTCATAAACGCTTCGCTGCGCGTCGTATCGTCGCCGAATTCAAACAAACTTTTTCTGCATCATAAAATACACAAACGGCGCCCGTGTTTGATGCATAAAAAAAGTGACCGACAGTTTTATGCATTTTCAATGCGGGTAAACCAACTCAGCAAGCTTTGAAATGCGTAAAATCTGGCGCTCGATATTTCAAACCGCTATACCGATTAAAAAAAGTTATAAACTGGGCTCACCTTTTACGATGACGGCCTTTTATTTCGCAACATAATATTGCCCCTTAGAATAAAAAAAATGTTCATTAGTTAATGTTAGTTAATTAATCGTCTATTAAATCAGGTTTATCGCTTACATAATGTTAACCATTCTGTATAACCCCCCTACACAGCACCAACGTGTCTCTCAAAGATTTAAAATAAAAATCTACGTCAAAAATACAAGCTGTATTACATATCTGAAGTAGTAGCGGTAAGAACGTACTGCACAGTCGCTTACGTCTGCATGTGGCGATAACGGCATATGTATGAAAGCATTCTGCAATGATTGTGACTAATTTCATTATATCTTTTGTTTGGCCGCCCTCCATCACTGGTTGGAGACGCCACGCCCCAGGTTCACTCTTTATTGGCTAATGTGATAGAAGGCCGCGTCTCTGTTCCCAACAAACACAAAACCTCCTCAGAAACTCCAAAAAAAGGGTGGAATGTCCCAGTCCCAGTGCAACGTTTATCAAACGTTTCCAGACCATAGAGGCACGACATAGAAACACAAGCAAAAAGGCAGTGCTCCTACTAAAGGTCTAGAAACGTTTTTTCTGGAGTGTTAAGCAGCAACAAAAGCGAGTTAATGCATTTTCGTCCCAGAAATGTAACTGGGCATAACGTTTTGGGACCAATGATTTTCAACAAGAAATAAAAATCGACTGCTCGCGCTCTCTTTTCTCTCTCCTTCGCGCCACAAGCTGCGGGGAGAGAAGGTTTTGCTCTTGCACTCGTCGTTTTAGAGATGAAACGGCAGTTTCATTCGAACAGCCGAAGGAAGCGGTTAACCCCGCATCTCTCTCGGTGCATGCGTTTCTCGCACGTGGGCCGTCGGCTCCATGCTGCAGGCAGGCGGCGGCGGTCTGCATTTTCATCGCGCCGCCGGCAGCGGCGGTCAACATCTTTCCCGTCTTCTACCGTTTTCCCAGCTTGCGCCCAACTTCAAAATTGTGTGGTGGTCCCTCCAGGCGTCTCCGACTATCGGCACTCCTCGCTGCGCCGCTGTCTAGCAGAAGTGCGGTAATGGCCTCCCGTCGCTCGCCCGGCTTCCTCGCTGGACGGACGCCATTTTGCGCACACTTATTCGCGCTGCCCCAGACGTTCGAGCACAAGCCCCAGCGCGCGGCAGTTCTTGCTCTCGTCACTGCGCCAACTAGGATGTCGTGGACTTCGTAGCTACGGATTCACGGAAGTTTTCCCGCGCACCTCGGCGTGCCCACACCATTCCTTTTGGAACTGATGCCGCGGCTGCGCATCGCAAGTCCTTTGCGCAGCTCCACGGCCCTACTGATGCCGCTGTTCGAGGCGGCGTTCGTGGCAGCGGAGTTCGTGGCAATAGGTGACTCCTCGCACGCACCCTGCATTCCTCAGCGCCTCCGACGACTGCAGCACGTTGGTGGTGGCAGCGTGGCCGTCTACTACGGTCTGAGACGGGAAGGACCTTCCGAGACCCACCACTCTCTTTCTGCGAGTGCCCATGGATTAGCCTGCTATACTAACTTCGCCACCGCGCAGCCATCCTGCCGCAGCGGTATAGTTTGTGCAGTGTTCGCGTGGTTATATTGACGCTCTCCCACTGGATTAATCGTGCCTTGATCTCAATTCCCACGCTGGACTGTGCCGCATGCGCGGTCTGCCGCACCATGTATGCAGCGCGCCACCGCACGTACCTGAGCACGTTCACCTTCCCGCCTGGCTCCAAGCAGTCTTATCCCCACACTTAGTAACAAGAAAATAAAACTCCCAGGATCGTTACGAGGGTGTAACGCGTAGTTTGAGCGCTCGCTGTGCTGTGAGAAGGCGCAGGACAGAAGCCTGCGTTTAATTTATGGTTTAAGCTGTTTCAGCCTTGTATTTCATCCCTGGGTTTCCGTAGGCAACGTCGTCAAGGTATGTTGGTTTATTTTAATTATTTATTTAATTGATTTATTTAAGCATACTGCAGGCCCTTTTCGCATTTTTTTTATTTTCGCCTAGTAGAACTAATATTTTTTTCTGTTTTGATGACACGTCGCTGCAGCTTGCTCCGAGTCTCTAAGCGTGAGGGGGGTTTCAACTTGAAGAAAATCCGTGACCTGAAACTGCGTGTATGCAGCGTACGCCCATCTCGTCTTTTCTTTTCTCACCGAAGTTGCTCTTTACATACGTTTGCTTTTGCATGTGCATATTTGTTTTTGAAGCCCTTAGAATGCTCGTTTAAGGTGCATCAACTTTCAGCCTGTATTCTGTTTTACTTGCTTCATATTGCAGATTTCTCAGGGCTGGAGAAAAAAGTGGCCATCATATGCATGGCGCCGTAGTGTGGACTTACACTGTGTATTAAATGGTGCATACGTTTGCGTCTGCTGTTTGTATTCATTCAGATTTGCGCCGTTGAACGTAAGTTTTTCGGCACGGACTTTCAATTCGGTCTGTATTGTTTTTCTTTGACTGAAACATGAATGCATTTTGATTGTGGTGGTGTATGGTGCGGTCGCCGGCATGGACGACAGAACGCAATTCGTGCTAAGAGCACACCTAGTAAACTGAAATTACTTCTGTATGGCGGTGCTATTTGCTCTTATATGAGCCAAATCGGGTGACTTTTTGAGTTCATATTTCTTTTGTGCGCAAAATGCTAGGACATTTCACGTAAACGGATAAGTGCAGAACGGCCGAGCCAGCACGCATTCAGACGAGTGGAAAGGTGGATTACACCACCTGTAACGTAAGTATGCACCTGAAATTTGGCACATATGTGCGCTTGGATGCCTGCAGGCTGCATGAAAAATGAGGAATAATTTTATTGAACCAGAGCCGAGAAATCGAGCATTAACCTTTTGGGGCTTTCCATGGGACGCACAACTTTTTGGACATTGCTAGTTGTGGGGACGTTTTTTAGATGTGTTCGGGAAAAATGAGCACCTCCTGGGGAGATTCCAGATGTCCCGATGGGTCATTTTTGGGAGATTTTGAGGAGGTTTTGTGTTTGTTGGGTTGCAGGCAATCACAGAGAGCGAGCAGTACAGAACTCGAATGAGAATAGTTATACTGGCTGTGATGCTGGTGTGGTTCCAAAGTAGAAGCCTGCAACACTGGAGAAGGAGAGCCTAGGTGCTATGAAGCGCGCCGCAAGTCGTTGGATTTCTTCAGTTTTTTTTTTGTACCGTCTCCTTCGGTAGATCTCGCCGTATGAGGGCACATATACATAGGCTACCATTTATTATATATTTCTATATGAAAGCATATAAGGGTTTAATAAGAGAGTAATCACTCATTTTCATTCCGCCAAGCAGTCACACGGCTACAAAGGGATCCGACACAGCTTCCACAGAAATTTTTGCACTTTCGTAAAAAGATTCGTCCTGGTCTGGGGACATGGTGTATGACTGTGCTTGGATGGATGCGAATAAGTAATTAACACCTTATTGGAAGTCTGCTCCGCCTTAGGGGAAATTTCCCCTCAACATTTAACCAAAAGTATATAAGGTTATGTGCAGATCTGTCAGTATATAGAACTAGCTCCACATATAAGCTCCAGCCAAATATGGACATTTACAGATTTATCTATATTTGGCCATATATGGCCCATATAAGTATATTCATCCATATATGACTGTTCGCAGATATGGCTATATACGGATTTGGCCGTATCTGGGTATATAAAGCCCATATATAGAAATTCCATATATGGGCTCCATCAGATATGGCCATATAAGGATCCGATATATCTGGCTATATAAGGACCATATATACATATATTTCCATATATATGTTCAATCCACATATGAATATATAGGGAATTGGGCATATCAGGCCATATATGCCAGATATATTCATATATTGTCATATATGAGTTCAGACATGATATGGATATATAGGGAATTGGGCATATCAGGACATATACGCCCATATATACATATATTTCCTTATATGAGTTCCATTCAGATAAGGGTATATAGGGAATTGGGCATATCAGGCTACATACGCCCGTATATTCATATAAGACCTTATATGCCCTATTCCCTATTTGTTCATATCTGGATTTTTTCATATCAAACCAGATATGACATTTCTGTACGGGGCACGGTGCAGCCAGCCCGGGAATGGTGCACCGGTGACGGGGTAGGCATCGTCTTCCTCCTCGTCTTGAAAGGCCGGCACGGTGTCCTCGGCAGGAAGGCGGAGTCCGCTGCGTCCCGGGATATCCATCAAACAGTCCTGGCTCTCAGCAGCAGGCGCAGGGTCCGAAGGCGTCTCCATCATGCACCGATTTGAAGGGGCGGGCTCGTCTGCGGAGTAGAAAGAGTCACTCTAGTTTAACTTTTCGCCTTTCATGCCGGGTCTAAAAGACAGAGAGTGAAACTTCCAAGGTCGTACCATCAGTAGGATCACGCTGCTGCTCATGGCTGGAGCAGGTGGCAGCAGGCGCAGCGGGTGCTTCGACGTCATCTTCCGAGTCGGTGTCGCCATCGCTGCTGTCGCTGGAAGACTCTCTCAGCCACCACCACTTCCGTAAATGCCTCTCCAGCAGCAGGCGTCGGTGAATTCCCCGGTCGCGAGGCTCCTCGTGAATATCCCGGATCTTCTGAATAGCTGTGGAGAGAATAGAGCGTATGTTCTTGTCCATGGCAGACAAGAACAGAGTACTCACAGAGTTTCACAAACTCCAAGAAGCGGGAACGTCCGGCCAGTAGCACTGTCGGGAACAGAGTGGGCGCGTGCCTATTTCGGTCCTCGCTATGCGGACGTGTGGAAACGGGAACGATGCATATGAAGGGAAAGACCAATAAGCGTCCTGAAGGAAAGGGGAAGAGGAAGGTCTGTGACGTTGTCGTTTCAGGCCACAATACAACATTTGTGCTTTGGGTTGTCATTCAAATCCGGCTAAGCAAAGCGGTACTCAAATCAATTACTCTCACGTGCGATGATTGCGATGATTCAGTGCACTGATTTTGAAGGTGTATACGATAGCGACATAGTTATTGAATGCCAGAATCTAGTGGCCAAAATCATCGGCGTCCTCGATCAAACCACTCGTACATATACAAGACGTAATAACGACCACGGTATATTCCCTTATGACAATAGACATACTTGAAGTCCCGAAAAAAAAAGATTATTACTATCACAAATGAAAAAATCATAGAACCAATAGTTATTACCGCGAACAGTTTCGTTATTACCGGAAGATGTCGGTCGCAATGATGAGGAATACCAAGCAACAATACCATACCAGGATGATCCGTTAGCGAAAACTAATGCATTTGCAATGTATGGTTGGCTATTTAAACTGTATTTTAAACATTATTTGTATTCATGAATGCACTAAAAACATTTAGGAAATGCGTTCGCGAAATTTCATGCATGGTATTCGAAATATATTCTTAAAATATGCCAAAAATACCTCACTTAAAGCATAATTAGTAATAAGGGAGTAATTACTCATTGACGTAAAGCATACTTCGCGTACTTTTTAAATACGTGAAAAATTATGTATGCAGTTTTAACATAATGTAATTGTATTAAAAGTGTTCTTTTGTGAATACCAAAATAATTCACCCCAAGTATATTTCAATTCTAACAAACGTGCAGTTTTTTAAACGTATTTGCAGCACACTTCTAGCGACCGCTGAACAGTCGAGGGCTCGAAATCGCGTTTCGGGAAACGGCATTTGCATTTCGTCAATGTGTTTGAAGTGTGCTTCCGTAAATACGGAAGTAAAGATACTTATATTCTAGCAAATTGGTAGTCCGCATTAGCATATTTAGCACACTTCAAGCTGTAGTTGAACAATGTAATGCTCAAAATCGAGTTTAGGGAAATCGCATTTTGGTGTTGGAAATGTATTTAAAGTGTACTTTCGTAAGTACGCTATTAATCCGTCTGAAGTACACTTAAATTCCAGAAAATTGGCAGTCCGCGTAAACATATTTGCATTACACTTCAAGCTACCGTGGAACAATCTAGAGCTCAAAATGACATTTCAGGAAACAGTGAAAACTCTCTCTTTCCTGTCGTCCTTTCGTTGCAACACCGCAATCATAGCGCGGGAACAACGCAGGACAAAGACGAGAGTGGACGAGAACGCCTGCGTTGTTCCCGTGCTATGATTAATGTGTTGCAATGAGTTACCAACCTGTCAAGCCTTTTCTGTTCTGAAGTCCTTTCGTTTATGATAACTTCTAGCAGGAAGGTAATCACCACTTATTTACACTATGTGCGGAGAACGTGATAGCATGATTCCGGCAAAGGTGCCTTGGGTATTTCCGGGCCCGAATATGCCAGCGAAAAGGACCACTACCGGCAAGGCGCACCGGCTCCCTTAGACGCCCGTGTATCTGTTGGTTGATATTTCGACTCCTAAACTATTTCTGACGCAAGTTTCGACTAGCAATTCGGTTCTACATCGCCTCCCGATTCGAACGCGACCAGTAGGGCACTTCTCGGATAATTTTTGGACCCACAGTCTTTGCGCAAAAAACGCCTCACCGCGGAAGACAGTGCGTTGCTTTCGGTGGGTGTATAATTGAAGCCAAATATGACGCTTGTGGGAGCATGTGTTGTTTGCTGTGGCACTTCCGTCATGATTTGCTGTGTGTATCTTTGCTGTTCCCATTCCGTCAGGTGACCTTATAATCTCTCACCCCTCTTGATGATAACTGCGCGCATATTCACATTCTGTGAAGCGGCCCAGGCGATGTTTTTTAAGCCTAAGCAGATATATTTTTAATGCATTGAATGTATATTTTTAGTCTATTTCTACTGTAATCTAACGTATTTATTGTATATATTTAGTATATATTTAATGCATCATAAATATACTAAGCAGGCGAAAATGCACTTTTCACATATTTTTAAGAACGCTCAAAATATTATTCCTAGTGACATAGAAAGCATTCGTTTCGCAGTTTAAGCATAGGGACAAAAAATGGGCAATAAATATTAAATCAATACAATATGTTTGAAATGAATTTTCAGCGCATCCTCTTTTTCGCTAAGGGATTACGCGGCCGGAATGCAACTCCAAAAAGATATGAGGAATTGTACGCGATGTTGTTGATTTAAGAAAAAAGAATCTATCGTTGCTGACGTAATCTCAGATCAGGTCGCTAATACATTCAAAAATCATTTCGTTTATCGTGGAAGGAACATGGTTGATAGATTCCCTTCAACAATGCCTTGCTTGAGGACACCTACAGTGACAAATAATATCTTCACTTTTCTGAATATAACTGAAGATGAGATGAAACCAATAATTAAAGGTCTGTGGAAAAACAAAGCCTGTGGCCATGACGGTATACCAGGAAAGGTACTAAAGGACAGTGTTTATATCCTTTGCGTCCCCTTAAGCAACATATGTATCCGCGCATTGGCTAGTTCTGAATATACGATAAACTAAAAGATCGAGAAAGTTGTCCCCGTCTAGAAGGGTGCTGACCCCAATAGTTATAGACCTATATCAGTGCTCAGTGTGACGAACACTCTTTTCGAAAAAATAATAGTTTTGCAATTTAATCAGTTTTCTCTTTATAACACTCTGATTTTTGCTGAGCAGCATGGCTTTGTTCCAGCTAAATCAGCAACTACAGCCGTTACATCGGTTTCTCAGTACATCAACCCTGCTCTTCACAAAAACCATATTGAAATTGTAATAGTCCTCGAAATAAAAAACGCATCTGAAAGCGTTTATCACTCTGTGTTGTTGAAAAAATTGGAAGCTTGTGGCTTTAATAACGACTCGCTCCAGTTCTTTGGTTTGAAAGTAGTGCTCAATAATAGACAATCAACATTTAAACCTATTACTTTCGGGGTTCCACAAGGATCTGTGTTGGGTCCTGTTTCGTTTTCTACCTCCCAAAGGTCGCTCAATTTTCAAGGGTTTTTATGTATGCGGATTACGCTGCCCTTTTGTTCACAGCTGAATTACTGTCCCGTCTAGAAAAGAAAATATCATCCCAACTTTCTAATATTTCAGAATGGTTTCGTGCTAATAAATGAACGGTAAATGTTGGCAAAACAAAGTACGCAGTATTCCACTCTAGGAGAACGCACATTGCTCCCAACATGATTCACATATGACTAAACAACCGTTGCGTTCAGGTGGTCTCTTCAATACCTTGGCGTTATCTTTGACCAACACTTGCATGGGCAAGAACAAATAGATAAGATATGTAAGAAGTTATTTTTTAGCTGTTACGCAATTGTTAAGGCCAAACGGTATTTCCCACATGATGTACCACGATCCTTATATTTCCCCTTATTAGTTACTGCTGCAAATCTTGGGGACAGACTTACAAAACTTATCTACATCCAGTATACAGGCTACAAAAGAGAGCATTGCGTGTGACAGGGTATGCATCGTCAAATTTCAACAACAATAACTTATATCAGGAACAGGGAGTGCTATCATTTGAATCTGTGCCTAATTACAAACTATGTATATTGAAGAATAAGATTACTAATACTAGTATTCCGCTGCCATTCGATATTTTAGTACCATCCCGAAACAAAAGACACGCATAAAATGAAAACTTCAACCTGCATACCTGTCCCAATGTGTTCGGTCCGCGCTTGATTCAATTTTGAGGAGAAAAAATTTGGAATGCAGTACTTATCAAACCGATCAATGAGAAACTTGCAAATAACTTTAAGGTCAGTTCCAAGCTGTTCTTCATTTACAGCCAGGAAAAGCTCTAAGCACTGCCCCCCCCCCCTTCCCTGTTTTTGTTTCCTTCCCTATTCTATGTTTCTGCTTTAGTTTATATGGCTGTTCATTCAAATGTGTACTTTCCTGTAGGCATTTTGATTCTTTAGTTCTTTTCCTCGTTTTGTTACAGCTGCTTGATGAAGCGCATTTTGTACTCAACCGCCAACTAGCCCAACGGCTATCGGTTAAGATATTTTTATATCTATTCCTCTGTGTATGAATAAATATTGCTTTGAAATTTTGTTCCATTTCCTTGTTTACTTTCACCATCCTCTTGTTCTTCACGCCGGATTAAAAGCTCACCCTACGTTTCGCCACGCCGAGATCCAACATTGTGCGTCACAGCGATACCATCTGTTGGCGCTGAAATGACTAAAGAAAGAACAGGTGCCCGGCGTACATAGAATAACAAATGATGGCGGCAGAATGGGAAAGCTACAGGCGAACTCCGTTTCTGCACCGTCTAGCACTTAAACGCATCAACCAGAGGACCTGCTGTGCGGTGCGGTTTTTCACAGTATGAACTCCACGGCATTAGATGGTCGTGATCTGCGGCTGCAGAAGTGTTGATGCTTCCATCCAATTTCAAAATATAGAAAAAGTCGAATAAGAGGTACAGTTTTCTTGGAACGAGTTTGCGGGAGAATTCCTTTGCGTCAGCTTAAAAGTGGGAATTTTTCTTCCACGAGGCCTCTATCTAGCAGGCCCCTATCATACCTGATGGTCATTCCTGATCGGGCATTCATGGAAAAAGCAAGAAAACGAAAGACGGTTTTTTCATGTGTCTGATGCACAAAGAAAAATTACTGATTATGCACGATGGACACATGAACTAAATTGAGCGCGCTTCAGTTTTTCTCTAATGATACGGGAAAGCAGCAAGACGACATGATTTTGCAACAGCGGAGCATAGAAATCATCATTGTGGCATTGCATCGGTGCTATAAATAGCCGTTGGAAGTACAAATTGCGCACAAAAGACAAACACGGGAAGAAACAGGAGGGAGGCTGACAGAACGCGCTCTTTCAGTCTCCCTCGTCTTTCTTCCTGTGTGTGTCTTTTCTGCGCAATTTGTACATACAACAGTATGCACAACTCGCCCAACAGGAAGTTCTTCTTAATAAATACCCGTGCTCGTACCACTTAATAAGCAGCATTTTTAGCGGGTAAAGAGGCTTGTCATCCTATTTTTCGTGGGTTGTTTGAAAAGTCACACTTTTGCATACGTTGTGCTTTGCAACCTAGCAAAAGTCTAGATAGCCAGAATATGGAAAACCTTTAGGAAGACACGTGCAAACAAGTGGCGGACGCCACGGCCGATGTTGTGCCGGGCTCGAAGTCAAGTCGCACGCCTTACGACCAGAGAGTATGGTAAGGGGGTGGAGTCCCGGCAACGGTCCGGCGGAGCGCTGGCAAAACCACTCCGGTGACGAATCCGGGAAATGCAGGAAGGAAGCGGAACGGATTTCGTGCTGTTGCAATCTATCTATTTAGATGTATATGTCAGCTAAGTCATTGCACTTGCAGTGGTCCTGGGCTAGTATGCGCGCAACGCGTCACGGTCTAGTTCGAAACTCGCCGACGATCGCCCCCTCCACCGCATGAATTCAATTTTGACGTGTACAGACACTAGCACAAATTTGCACCCTTGTTTTTGGGAGAAGGCTTTACGTAAAATATGGCTAAAGATCTTTTGTGGTCACCTGAGTAGTGAGTGGTACAAATAATTTTTGGAACCCTTAGGGAACGCGGGTTAGTGGGCACCAGTTGATTAGGAGGGGTTGCAGGGAAGGGGGTGTGTGAAGAAGGGGAGATTTCAGTTTACTGTGCTGTCTAGGGCTTAGTCTCATGGCAAACACCTAGGTAAACTTGTAATTCTCTAAGCCCGATATCTAAACATCACACTCTTCCTTCTAACTTCAAGTTGCTTGGCTCCTTTCTGGCTTCCTTCAATACTCTTATTAGCCTTTCCCAGTAAAATGCTGTGACTGCTTCTTCCTTATCAGTTTTTATCGAAAATAGAACTTGAGAAAAAGTAGAATCGGAGAGACGAAATCAAAGCGCGCTCATTCTGCTGCCGGCAGCTGTTCCGTTCGGAGCTTCCAGCGCCGTGTTCAATTGTTAGTCCCCGGTTATACCATGCCCGCTTCTACCATGGTTTTTTATATTCGTGCTATTCTCTCTGCAGGTATCGCGAAGATCCGGGATATCGACGAGGACCACAGGGACTTGGGAATCCATCGTCGCCTGCTGCTGGAGAGGCTTGTCGACGAGCTGTGGTGGGCAAAGGAATATTCGAGCGACGATGAGAGCGACAGCAGCGACGACGAGACCGACAGCAGCGAGGACGACTGCGACAGGAGCCAAGAGCACAGCGGCAGGAGCCAAGACGACAGCCAATGCAGAGACCTCGCCGCCGGAGACCTGGATTCTAGCTGTGGAAAAGTTGGCACTCCGACAGACTCCGCCGCTTCGTCCGATGACCAGGAGACGTGGATGGTTATTCCGGGAGGCAGTGGTCTCAAGCTCACCATGAGCAGAGGCAAGTCACCGGTGCAAACGGAGCAGGAGACCTAAACTCTCGTCGAAACATCGTTGCTGACAATGCCGGCGGCAGCAAACACCTGCCCTTCTCCGAGCCCGTTCCAGAATGATACTTGTAAATCAGTAACACATAACGGAACGCAATGCTTCTACGCTAGTCTGTAGCTGATCATGGTATTTTGGGGAGAGCCTACAACGCAATCAACCACCAGAAATTAAACAGAGACTTTCCTTTCAATTCAAACACACATGTAACGAATACAGTAGACAGGCAGCAACCGTTGAAGCATGATGGCGAGTTGCAGATGAATATCTTTCAAACGCGTGCGCTAATAAAATACAAGGAAGACGGCTCAAGAGCTTTTTGCAAGTACATTGTTTTTTTGAACAACACTTTTTCTAAATACGTAGACAGAATGAACACACAACCGTAACCAATACCGGCAACATCTCATCAGGCCTGGAACAAGAATAAAGAGAGAGATGTGAGGTCGCAGCCGCTTTTAAGTACATAGGTAAAAAGATTATTTCGTAAACACACACCGATTGGTGGCAGTTTTATTGGTAATTGGAAAAACGGGTTATCCGTGGCGTGGCCTTTAGTTTAGGTCGTTAATATTTTCGATTCTCATTCTGTACATTGCTCAAAAGAACGTGCTGAGATTACTACCTCCGATAACGCATTAGTTAATAAAACCTGCTCTAAGGAACACCTTCAGTGCCAGTGATAAATCCAAAGAGGAAATAACGTCAGAAATTACTTCACCAGCGAATGAAAGAGACACCAGAAGAAGAAGAAAACAGGACAACGCTGGACTAACAACTGAAGTTTAATGGAGAAACGGCCAAGCTAGGTCACCAGAAGACGCATGCGTCTCAGACACACCGAACAAAACAAACAAATACATAAGTGGCAGATCACCGAGGAATGCATACACGCTCCAACACTGGCAACCAACAAAATACAGATAATAGGCCTATCAATCTTGCACGCGCATACTTCTGCGTCAGTGACAAAATAAAACCTCGCTTAATGACGAAATTTAGAACCAGGTAATAAACGATACTATTGGCATTTCTTTCAGAGAGAAGGATCGTAATGCACCACACAATGGTTTGTTGCAGTTGTTTAAAAAGATCGGAGTTGCGCCTTTCTTCCATTTCCAAATTACTGCGAAGTATATTTCATACTCTCTTAAATAGATTGTAGAAAAAGTGGACTAAAGGGTGCAGTTTTCTTGGAACGGGTTAGCGGGAGAATTCCTTGCTCTGCGTCACTTTAAATGTGCGAATTTTCTTCCACGAAATCTCTATCATGCAGGCCCTTGTCAATCTCGATTGTGTTTTCTTATCACCGGGTGTAGGTGACAAGGCGTTCTTGGCAATAGAAAGAGACGAAAGGTGGTTTTAGGCGTTTGCCACACAAAGAAAAAGGAGTGCCCATGGACAACGACACATGAATTGAATTGAGCACGGTTCAGTTTTTCTGGAAATATACGGGAAGGCGGCAAGACGAAACGTTTGTGGGCAAGCGTAGCATCAAAAGTCATTATTGTGGGTGTGCATCGGCGCTATATATACACGTGTTCGTTTAACTTAATAAGCAGCATTTTCAATGAGGGGCACAGATGCTCGTTATCCTCTTTTTCCTGGGCGTTGTAAAAAGGAGAACTGTTTCTTATTTTGCATCTTTCCAACACAGTAAAAGACTACATCGTCAGAACATGGAATACTTTAAGGAAGACACGTGAAATCTGGGGCCGGACGCCAAAGCCGGTGTTCCGGCGCGCTCGAAGTCAAGTAGCACGCCTTGCGACCACTGAATATGCTATGCGGGTTGAGCCCCGGCATTGGTCTAGCGGACCGCTGGCAGGAGCACTCCAGCGACGACTTCAGGATATGCAGGACCGAAGCGTAACGCAATTCGTGCTGTTTAATCCATCTATTTAGATGTATATGTTAGCTAAGTCATTGCACTTAGAGTGGCCCTGGGCTACTGTTCCTACACCACGTCACGGTCCAGTTCCAAACTCGCCGACAGTCGCACCACTCCATCGCATGAATTCAATTTTGACGCGTACAGACAGCACTAACATTCATCTGCCTTTGACACTAGCACAAATTTGCACCTTCCGTTTGGGAAGAAGGCTTCATCTAAAATGTGACTAAAGATCTTTTGAGATCCCCGGAGTGGTCAGTGGTAGACACCATTTCGGGGACCCTAAAGAAACGCTGGTAGGGGGGTACCAGTTGATTAGAAGGGGTTGCAGGGAAGGGGGTATGTGAAAAAGGGAAGTTTTCAGTTTACTGTGCTGTCCAGGGCTTAGTTTTACGACACACCCAGGTCAACTTGTAATTCACCAAGCCCGATATCTAAACATCACACTCTTCCTTCTAACTTCAAGTTGCTAGGTTCCTTTCTCCCTTGCTTCAATCCCCATTCCCAGTAAAATATTGTTACGGCCTCTCCCTTATCAACTTTTCTGGGAAATAGCACCTGAGAAAGGGAAACGCCCACTGCTAGCTGAATCAGTTTCATCATCTTCTCCTTCTCTGTTAGACGTGTCGCATTCCGGAGCCTTGATTTCACACTGATTCATTTTCTTCAAAGGACGCATATGACTTGCCGCACGAAGCTCTTCCTACGCTTATGTCGTGTGAATGAGAACCAGGTGGATTGGTTGTGCTGAGAACTTGTCGACGAACTGCTGTGCGTGCGGACGAGTGCTTTGGCGGTGCAGAGGTAGGTGCTGTGTGCGCTCCTATTTTTTTCTCCGTCAGCGTTGGCAACGGGCAGACCGTCGGCCTTTTCCGCTCTGTAAACCTCACTATTATGGGTGCGATTTTGTCTTTCTGTGCCTTTAATCTGTGCACAGCTTCAAGTGAGTGTTTTTCAGGCACCGGCAGATCAAGCTTGCTGCTAAGGTCCACTAGGACCTGGTAGAGATCCTGCTCCTCTGCTTCTTGAAAGCCGTGTATTTCAATATTCTTCCGTCTCGAATATTGTTCTCCACTTTCTACTCGTTCCCTGAGCTTTGCGATTTCGTTATCTTTTTCTTGCATGCTTTGTTGCAGTTCTTGTGAGGTTTTCTTGAGTTCAGCAATTTCGTTCTGCTGATCTTTCACCTTTGTCAGGAGGTCTTCAAACCTAGCTGCTAAAAATTCAGTTGACTTCTCAATGGCCTCAGTTGTGTTGCACTGGTTATCTACCTTTCTTTCCAGATTTTCAAGCCTACCCAAGACTTCCAATATTTTCTGGTTTAGATCACCAATCAGCCTAGCCAAAGAGCTGTGCTCACTTGACTCAGACAGTGCTTTTTTTCTGCGCTCTTCCGCATCACTGCTATCTGAATCAATTTCATCATCTTTTCCTTCTCTGTTACACGTGTCACATTCCGAAGCCTTGATTTCACCCTGATTCATTTTCGTCAAAGGACGCATATGACTTGCCGCACGAAGCTGTTCCTACGCTTATGTCGTGTGAATGAGAACCAGGTGGATTGGTTGTGCTGAGATCTTGTCGACGAACTGCTGTGGGTGTGGACGAGTGCTTTGGCGGTGCAGAGGTAGGTGCTGTGTGCGCTCCTTTTTTTTTCTCCGTCGGCGTTGGCAACGAGCAGACCGTCGGCTTCGGACAACCGAAGGGCAGCAAATCCGCGCGTCGAGTGGCTGAGGCCATTGGCAAAGTAGGGGATATGAAGGGATTGGAGCACTTCCCAGTGAACCCAGAGGAAAAGGCGGCGGCGAAAGCGACCTTATGTGATCACGGCACCATCCCCGGCGTCGTTGGCTCCGTCGACAGCGTGCTTATTGCAGTCAATGCGCCGCGGGGTGATGCCGGAAACAAGGCAGAATTCTTGAGGCGCACAGGATTTTACGGGGTGAACACCATGATCTTGAATAGACCGCCTTTTTGACCGCCGGCGTTCGCAAGCCGGAACCTCTACTTTGCAAGCTGACGAGTGAGCATGTGTATCTCCTTTCTCGTAGATCTGCGACGATAGTTTGAAAACCCCTCGCTGCCCGTGATCTTGCTATGATGCGTTTTTGTGACGCAACCGGTGGCTGCATCCGAAGCTGGAGTGAGGACTGCTGAAAGATGGAGGGCTTCTGCTGGGTAAGCAGCCACAAAGCCCTGTCGATCATCGGGCTACCTCGACAACATATATCAAGGTACAATGCAGCACAGTGGCTCATACCTAGCTTCAAGAATGAGGCGTGCTAGTTATACGCTGTAATAGTACCCACAATGACATCGTATTGTATTTTTGTCTAATTAATGTTATTAACGGGACAGAGGCGCAAGAAACATTATTTAAAAAAAAATCGTATTTACTGACTAAACGCAAAGGCAAAAAGTGTGTATACATCATTTCATTAGTGTTGTGTACGACATCATAGGCTATAAGGCTGCCCCGCCGCGGTGGCTCAGTGGTTACGGCGCTCGCCTGCTGACCCGAAAGACGTGTTCGAAGGCTAAATTATTGAGGCCCAATTGCTGTGCGATGTCAGTGCACGTTAAAGAACCCTGGCGGTAGAAATTTCCTTAGCCCTTCAATACAACGTCCCTCATAGCCTGAGTTGCTTCGTGACGTTAAACCCCAATAAACCAAACCTAATAAACCAAACTGAGCTACGAGGCTATGTTACAGAGGTACTGCTTAGTCTTTTTCTGCACGCATGTGAATGTCATGCTCAGTATTTCGTCTGTGGGTTGCTTGGTATAACCCATTCATTACATAGACAACTAAGCGCTTCACTGCACATTTTGGTTGTGCAGGAGACCACGGGTATCCACTGTAGCCCTGGCTTGTCACGCCAGTGTCGGGACTTCCTGGTGCAAACTCGGCAGAAGGGCAGTGCAACGCAGCACATGCAACAATGCGATGTTTTGTGGAACTCTGTATTAGTGTCTTTAAAAGCCGATTCCGGAGCCAGCAGAGTTACCGGCCACCACTACAAGCCGAACCAGGCGATGGTCATTATTGTAGGGAGTGTCGCGTTGTACATCTGCCTGGAGGAATCCTTGGCAGCGGATGGTGCGGCACAAGTGGCAACAGCAGCTCCACCAGCAGTAGTTCGCCATCACCTGGCAGCTGTGGCTGCAATCTCCCACCGTGCCGGGGTGGCGAGTTGTCGCAGCCATTCTTGGAATTGGCACTGCCATCGCCTTGTATTAGCCTATAAGCACCTGTGTGGCATCATGCCCTTGGCGACAGGCAGCCGAGCGCCAGTATTTGTAAAATGATTTTTTCCTATGTATGGTTCGAAGACTGCAGTGGCAAGGAATGAAGTGCGCACACCAGCTGCTGCTTCGACAATGTTCACCAGTATGCCTCCCATGCATAGCCAAGTCTGCCGCAAAGCCACCGCACTTTCTCCTTCTCAAGTCGAATTAGGCGCCGGAACAGATCGTCCGACTAGTGAAATTCGTGCTTGTACATTGCCACTCGCCGTTGCTTACTTCCACATGCATATTCAGGCGTATAGTTGCTTGCGGTCACTACGTGTTTGACTAATATGAATGAGCGAAACGTGTAGCGTGGAGATTGCAAAGCACAAGTACAGCATTTGTTTTTGCACCACATTTATTCATTGCGCACAATAAATTCTCTTTCGCCACAGCTTTATATACAAGTCTTCCTATTGTAAAACGCAGCGGGGAAACACAAAGCATGTAGTAGCATTCACAGTGAATCACATGCGCCTTATCAATTGCTGAACAAATTATACACTGCAGAGATTTCCGAAAAATACTTGTACCTTACGCTATGTCCGAACGGGCGAGTTGGCCATGTATTTTAAGGACAAACATAGCTAAAGACGTACATGGAAAGTAGAGCGAACAGAGGACAGACGCTCGGCCTTTGTCTCCTCTGCTTTTTTCCTAAGGCTTTAGCAATATTTGCGCGTAAACGAAGTTGTATCTTCACTTCAAGCTTGTACGCAAATAATTCGGCATGCGGTGCGTATATAAACTGTGTTGAAACACGTTACATAGTGGAATGTACAGCAAGTTTTACATGAGACATTGCTAATCATGGATTTTCAGGACTAGAAGACAATGTGACAAGTACAAGACACACGAATATCACAGACGCGCACCCGCCAAAGTTCTTCGGTCTGCATTTATTTCAAAACCAGGCTTCAGAATATTTTTCGGAAGGATCCTGCAACCCTAATTTTTCCTTGGGTCTTTTATGAATATAGGGTACACTGCAGGTTACAAAGGTTACACTGCAAACGACTGACACTGCGCGCAAAAGGAGGAAAATTGATTCCAACAAACTAGACAGGTACAGAAGTTGCACCTTGTGCGCTTGGCAGATCTGCAGGCAAACAACTGGAAATAATGAACAATGAATGTAGTACACGAAGCTTCTGCACCTGACAACGCTAAGAATAAATGAATCACAAAACACGAAAATAGCACACGAAGCCTCAGCACCAGGCAGAACGCAAAAGTACATAAGAAAAAAATAAAAAATCGTGCATGGAGGCAGAGTTCAGAAGAAATACTTAACAAAAAAAATGAAAAAAAAAATTGCTTGAAACTCCTGCACCTGGCAGAGGTTAAAACAAATTAAAAAACACAAACGATGCTTGTGCCCAGGCCTGATATTAAACGAGTACAAAAACACAAACTAAATGACAGATGTAAATAAAGTAAACTAAAATAAACACATACAAGAAAAGTTCAAAGTGGTGCAGGCGGCTCGAGCTGGCTTCTTAAGATGATTGCCAGCATGTCCACCGTCTGGAGGAGCAGGTCTTGCTGTGCATTTCGACTGCGCGCAGCAGCCGCCACCTGCCGCATGGCTTGAGCGTAAAAATGCCCTAATTTTTTGCTGAGCAACACTATATAGACCCGGCTTATGCTTTGTGAAAAAGGTTAGGTGCTGAGATATTTTGGGCAAGTATGGTTGTAGAAAACTTGTGATTGTTTCATAAACTGAGCTTTCCCTGCCACATCCCAGAATAGATGTCAAACTGAAGTAGAGGCGTTCAAATTTGGCATGGGTATTTATGCTGAAGGTGAGGGCTTCTGCTTTAAAAAATGCAGAGGCCGCGCTTTGTACACACTCCAGGCGGCCCTGCCGAAGCGCACAGTTCTGGCGGTTCCAGGCCTGAGTAAGGTCCGCCAAGCGCCACGTTTCATGTAGCGTCTGCCGCAGCACCTCATCTCCCTCATCCTCTCTTCTTAGGCCGGCATGGTGCGAGATGCGGTGAGGACTGCAGGGGGGGGGGGGGCAGTAGTCATGGCGGTTCTGGCGGCTCCGGCGTGCGCCGTGGTGTATCTATCTGGAAAGAAAAGGCGCTGGTCACGCAATGCGGCATGTGGTGGAATAAGCAAAGCGTTTGGTACAATGTCTTAGCACACTTGACGTGAATACACTGGGCAGCAATGACAGAAAGCACAGTTAGTCATACGACACGGGCACCACTGTCGTAGCATATTTCGTGCGTATATTTTCCAGACTGCTAGGAGACATCAGAATCTGACTGCAAGAGAAATAAACACTCTGCACTGCGTGACAACGTCAGAGGCACAGTTTTGCGGATGGTGTACAATCACCGAAGTTATACGGCTACTGCTGCAAAGGCTATTACTTTAAAGGGACTATGCAATGAATTAACAGTCACTTGTAAATGTTCTCAATACTTAGAAATGATGCTAAGAAGCATTCATACCTAGTATGAGTCTTCGGAACTGAGCCGGCAATTTATTATGAATTTTTAAAAAACGCATTCTTCAAAATTCGCGGGCCGATTGGTGTCTTCGTAGAGACCGACTTTGAAACTAAAATCAGGAAAATAGGCGTCACTAGTCCCGTCACGTCGGGAGGCCACTACACGTTGTCATTCTCTGGAGCCACGGCAACCACGACGTCACGGGTACGCTTCCGGTAGCCGTGAAAATCGTCTGCTCGAGCCGCCGCGCGACCCCCTCGGGCAAGCGCGAGCCAGGGCATTGCCTTCACGCATATGTTTTCAATTTACCACTGCCGCCTCTTTCTGTCGGGAGTTCGGGAACCGCTCGCAGTGCCTTTGTCGCAGTGACAAGCAAAGAAACCCGACGTTCGACGCGATCCACGAAGGCGAAGAGAGACCGCAGAGACGCTGCCGACGCTGCTGCTGGGTGCGACAACCGGAAGTCGCAAACCAAACGTCAGGGAATGACGTATTCTCGGGCGGGGCCCAGTCCCAGAGCAGTTTTCTTTATTTTTTCTTGGTGCTCCACGCGTATGAGTTGAGGGGGGAGAGGAGTAGCGTGATTTTTAATCGTCTATAACTTCGTTATTATTGATGCTAGTTCAAAAATTCTTGCTCTGGGGTGACGAGTGATGGAATGCCTATCTCTCGTCTGCTTTACGTAATCGCAATTAATTTACTGCATAGTCCCTCCAAAGCAGTTGTGAGAAAGGGTAGTGTGGAGCTTGGATATTGGCACGCCAACTCACGAACTGCGGGGCTAAGCGTGTCTTCCCAACTGGCCGAGTCTCCCCGTTCATCTCTTCTGCTTTAACAGGGTAAAACATGCGGTTAGTTGGCACTGATTAACCATGAAACCTAAAAGAGCACTAGCAAACGACAAGCAATCAAAATAATTCGCAACCAGGAGTTTAGGCACTTCTGCACTTCCTACACTAAACTAAACCACTTTGGAGGTGAACAGTGGCCGCGAGTCGTAAGGCATGCACATCATGCGTTTAGGGGGTTCATTTCCCCGGGATTAAGCACGTAGCCGCTCGTCCCCGCCGCGGTTCGGAACGACAACCTGGGCCGACTGGCGACGACGTGCTCCTTGAAGAGACTGGCGGCGTTTTGCTGGGGACGATCGCCGACGGGCGGCTCGTACTGCTGCTGCAGGAAGCCTTAGCGCCTCACGTATTTTCACGAGTGTGTCAACATTCTTCCCGGAAGAAAATGTGTCACTTCCCATAAGGTCATCCCTGTTTACAAGTGCACACCCACTTCAAATGACAGATCCTCGAAGATCGACGACCCGACGCCGATGGCCGTCCGTATAAGGGCAATAATACGGTCTAATCGCCCCCCAAGCAGGCCCCGTTAGGTGTTCCTGCGATGAGATGCGACAAGGCATGCTCAAGGGACACTTCTCAGAATGGCGTTGAAGGACTCTCCTGACCTCTTTTTTCAGTGCAGAACATGTCACAGGTGCCACCAACCGCCGGTGGTCTTGACGGCCGGCCCCCCGTTGTTCAGCATTGAGGCGAGGTCGCTGCACAGCTCGCGGTTTTCGCTGTGTGTGTGTGTTCGTTAAGTCCGCTGAAGCTCGAGCCAAGAGCGAATGGCTCTTAATAAACTGTATTGGCATGAGCTCTTCCTTCCTCGATGTCCTTCTTTTATGCACCATTTTGTAGGCTAGACTAGAATTCTCGCGCGGAGACTTGCAGCAGTGAACAGCAGGGAAACAGCCAATAATCGTTGGTGTGCAGCTTGGGTTCGATCTAGTAGGTTTGCAGCAACTTAAAGCACAGGTTAAGAATGAACGAAAATACCCGCTCCCCTCTTGGGGTCCCTTTTTGGCCGGCGCCCTGCGCCGTCCCCGCTTCCGACTCACGAAAACCATTGCCGTCAGAATCACACCAGCAACCACGCGGTGGCGATGGACGCTCGCTGCTTGTGCCGTGTCTTTTCATGCGGTTGCCTTTGAGACTGTTCGTCTAACTTGCTTTAACGATGTTAAAACCATACTATTCACGACGTGAAAAAACACCATCATAAGCCAACAGTAGAGTAACTCGTTAACTCAACGTTCATGCGATTCGGTTTTCAATCGTTAATCAATTTAGGCAACAATTCTCTGTCATTTTTCCCTGGCTTTCAACCTAGGGGATCAGCCTGTATGACGCATCGACCCATACGCGATTAAATACTGCACGCGGCTTACCCGCCTGCTCTGCACACAAGAGAGCAAGCCAACAATGGAGAACTAGACGTTCCATTCTGGAAGTCCTCTTTGTCGAAGCCATGTCACGAGTTAGTCACACAAACCGTTAGCCATCAAATGGGAAGGCTGAAGAAAGGTGGGGACCACCAGCAATCGTGAGTTGCAAAGGAAGCGAAAAATTTATTTGTTGCGTAAGATTCGTAGGAATAAGCAAGAAGACCAATGAAGGATGCAGTTCCGTGATTCCACCGTAGGTTCATCGGCTGACGCATGGAATTAAGGTTGCCGACAGATACGCAGTTCAAGTCATGCTTTCAGCCTTTAAAAAAAAACTATCAAGTTTATTCGCAGTAAGGAAAAAACAGTTCGGAGATGGTGGTACCAAAGGAATAGGTTAGGGGCTGTAATATCGAGCGTGTTACGCGCCGTTCATCAGCTCCAAAGTGGGTGTGATTGTATAATGAATGCGGCCTGCGCGAAGGTGTCTTCCGGACAGACTGGACGGTGTGTGAATGTGTGGCGTATTGGACATGGGAACTACGTGGGACAGGGTTACCCTTCGAGCAATTTGACTCTGACTAGACTCCAAGGGTTCAACGTAAGTACAGGGTAGCGAGCCATAGAAAGAAAAAAAATAGCAGTGGCTTAGCTCAGCTAGGCCAGGATATACGTAGCGAAATCAGTTTCGTCTACTGATATTTCAGCAGCGACACGCTGTCGTTCAGCAGCATGATGGCGCCTCTTCGCGAGACGTTCCCCTTGTTCTTCGGGCGTCTCGGCCGCCCGCTTAGCCTTTCTCGCCTCGTTTTCACGCTGTCGGCCGGCCTTGTACCACGCGACGACTTACATACTGAAATAATCGATTTCACGCAGGCTGCACAGCTGTCGTGAACAGCATAGCCGTTCGCATGCGCAGTGTAGCGCTGGGGCTGCGGCGCCATGGTTGCCGTGGTAATAGTTGCCATGGTAACGGCGCATGCGAAGTAGCCTGTTTTTGCTGGGGCCGCTATATGTGCTCCTGCAGTCCACTGTGCCTTTCGCTACAAAATGACTTCTGCAGCGTTAATTGACAGGAAAAGGGCAGAGTGTCTCAGGGGTGAAACACGGGTTAGTGACATCCTAGTCCGAATAAAGAGCAACAAATGGGCTTGGGCAGGGCATGTAGTGTGAACACAAGATAAACCATGGTCCGCCAGGCTCACCGGCTGTATTCCAAGGGTAGAAAAGCATAACAGGGGGGCAGAAAGTTATATGGATGGATGGTATTGAGAAGTTTTCGGAGATAGGGGGGCTGCAGCTGCCACAGGCTGGGGTAAATTGGAGAGATGTGGTAGAGGTTTTTGACTTGCAGTGAGCGTAGTGAGGATGATGATGTTTGAAATGCCGCAAGAAAGACAGGTTTCTTACCGAAATGAAGTGACTCGTCAAGCAACAGAAGCATTCGAAATTTCAAAAACAAACGAATCATGTGTGAGCGATTCGTCAATCAGCCTGTCTGAAAAAAGACGGGATTTTTGAATATAAGAAAAGATTTGGCTGTGGAAGTTTCCCGCCCAAAAAGCTGGCATGTCGCGTGCTATTGTTCTGGATTGCTTAAGGTATAAGATATAACGTATTGCCCTGATTCTAACGTACCTTCGATTATAACAGGCAACCGTTTTTCAAGTTTAGAAAGAATAAACTAAATTTACTTCGACTGTAACTGGTACCAGATTTCCATGCTTATCTAAAGAAATATGCACTCGCGACTGCCCGATTTCTGCTTAGCTTGTAACTTCTTACCCTCTTAGGCATGAAAGTTGAAACCTTTGCAGCCCACAAAATGCTGCGACGGGAGCTCCCGGAATGGCGGTGCTCTCGGAAATATTGAGAGAACGCCAACGTATAGGTCCCCCTAGACGGGAACATCGGCTGCGCCATCAGGTCCTTAAAAAGCGCCGTACGCAAAGTGGCCTTTTTAAGCATGAAATGCTATGCCCCCGTTGTCGGCGCGCCGAGGGTGACCTTGGAGCCTGAACGGAGAGCATGGAGCCGAACATAAACGAGTACTGCAGGAATTTTCAGTTGACGCGCCCATGGTCCCTACGTACCGCGCTCCAGCAGAAGCAGCGCATGCGTTAACAACGTCTGCGTCGCCCCCATGGTGCTAAAAGCCCGTGCGCGGCGCGAAATAGCCTAGGCTCTGCCCAGCAGCCCGAGAGGCGCAAGCGCAGTCCTGGCGACTCGATGTGCGAGGCCGCAGCGCCGCCTGAGTTGTCAGTACGAAATGAGCGCACCGGCTACATAAGCCCCGTGGCGCGGTCGGTACAGCTGAGCGGCCATTAACCAGCTGTGGTCGCCATAAATACAAACCGACAAACACTCTCGATCGCCAAGGACGTTCATAAGAGCTACTGCTGGTGCTTTTTCGGTATAAACGTACGAGCGGAGGAAAGCTTAGAAAAAAGTGGTTGCTGTGGGACGGTCCTCGAGGCTGGAGTGCTGCTGTCAGAATATGCTACGCGTTTCCTGCAGTCTACTCTCGACAGCAAGGAAGTGTGCCAATATTTTCGCACCAGGCGTCATATTGTACACGGCGCGTCTTCACAGCCGATGTTTCCATGCTGACTCGACTGCAGGTCGCCCCATTGGTGACGGTGTATTTCAGATGCTCGCGATGCCTCTCGGCAACTATGATTGCCATAGGCTAAGTATACAATATCGATGCACAAGAAGTACTCAGCCACCATGTCGATGGGGCCGATGGCAATAGGCCTCTTCTGGAATAGTTTCATTTTCGTATTCTATGTCATTTAGGAGCGATAGCTCAACTCAATGCCGTATTCGAGTTTCAGTGCAGAGGATCCGCATGAACTTCAAATGACCTTCTAAATTAGCAGTTTTTCACAGCAAGTGACTTAACCCGGAAGTCAAATGATACTTGTACTGTGGCCAGGTGATAGGGTCTCCAAATTCTACTCGGGATATTTCTAAAATGTGGTCCACCCCACCCTCGAAATTTGAGCTACAACGACTTGGACCAAAACCGGTGTCCCGACTAATTTGCGTGGGTCACTCCCAAAGCTTAGCGCACCCACGAAATTTTATTTGCTGAAATTTGGAACAAAACCATGTCCAGCTGCCGCGGTGGCTCAGCGGTTATGGCGACCACCTGCTGACCCGAAAGATACGGGTTCGGTGTGATTTCGATTGAGGCGAAACTCTAGAGGCATGTGAACTGTGTGATTTCAGTGCACGTTAAAGAACCACAGGTGGTCGAAATTTCAGAACCCTTCACTACGGCGACCCTCAGCCCGAGCCGCTTTGGGACGTTAAACTCCCATTAACTGTCCAGCCTAATTCGACTATGCCATTGACCTTAGTCATTCCGTTGGTTTCACCTTGTTTTGACCCTTTAGTGACCTTGACACTGAAATCGAATCCATAGAATGTCATTTAACAATAGTCAGGTTATAGACTACGTCAATGACCATGCCATACTACGTCAATGGTGACGTCCTGCCCTGTATGACAGTAGTTATCGAGCGTCAACAACAATCCCAGTCCAACGTCAGTTTCATAAACGGAATGAGAGAACTAGGTATTGGGCTGAGCTTTGATTCCAACGTTCAAATCATGCAATGGAGCACCACAATGAATCTCATATTCGAACAAGTGACCCCAGCAAATACCATACTGCAAACTATAGCCAACATCACGGAACAAGAAGGTGTTTCTCAGAACCGGTGTGAATCAAGAAGCAAGCTAAATACTTAATAAATGCTAAACATTGAAAAACCTCAGCAATTAATCAGTGAGAACTCACATATAGCAGCCGCAAGCAACACGTTAAGACTGCAGGTAAGAAAGAGTAGAAGAGTTGAAATCTGGGTTAGCTGGTACATTATACTTAAGAAAAACCAGCCAAAAAGACGGGGACAAAGGAGAGACGAGGCACACACAACGACTGGACTATCAACTGTGCTTTATTGAAAAAACAGCCAGTCTCCAAGAAAACCCAACAGAGCATGCGCAACTCAAGGGCACCGCAAAACCAGCACAAAAAACAACAACAGCGATCTCGTAAGATAGTCAAACTGCGGTGTCAACGGGACAAGTAACCTAATTCTTTCTGCATCAACGTGATAGAAGCCGTGCTAACACAGTTATCTCCATGATTGCTAATGTGAAATGTTTCGAGGATTTCCCGCTCAACCTTACCCTTGCCTCTACCGAGAAAAGTGACATTGGAAAACAACGGGTAGCACCCGCAATCGCGGCAATGGCGAGGCAAGTTTGCTCCGTCAGCCGGAGTCAGAGAGTTATGGTGCTCTCGTAGCCTTTCATTTATACACCGGCCAGTTTGACCGATGTAAACTTTTTCGCATGTCAGCGGAATCTTATAAACTACCCGTGTCGCACAAGGAACATAGCAGTTTTGATGCCGCGTCGAACAAAGAGGTGGTCTAGTTCTGCCACGCGCGACACGTGAACAAAGGCATGAAAGTTTGCAAGGAGCAGAAAAGACAACATTGACACCTTGTCTTGCAGCAACTTTTTTGATATTGTGGGAAGCCCCATGCACATAAGGCATCACCTCAAATTTTCTTCTTTCAGCCCTAGTAGGGTATGCCACCTTTTCGTCACGGCTCTTAATTCTTTGCAGCAACGACTCTGCCACAGCATTCAAAAGCGGTTTTGGGAAACCGGCCTCTTGCAAACGCTTAACCTGGTTGTCGAAACTTGACTTCATGCTATGGTGGCAACTCTTCTGCAGAGCATTGCGAAAACAGCTCATGGCAATCCCTCTCTTGACGAATTTTGAGTGTGCAGACGAGTACGGTAATAAAGCCTTCTTACTCCTAGGTAAAAAACACCAGCATACATGGCCATCGTCACGAAAAGTTAGCTGAAGTTCTAAAAAACGAATCGACTGGTTAGCGAGTAGTTCAAAGGTAAAAGAAAGGGAGCTTGAGCAAGCTTTAAAATCTTCTAAGACATTTTCTACAACCTCATGCAAGGAGTCAGTCGGTGAAAGATTTAACATTATCAAGAAATCGTCAAAATATCTAAAAACTTTGCACACTCGTTTGTCAAGAAAAGAGCCTAAAAGTGTGTTGTCAAACTTTGCTAAAAAAATTTCGGCACAAGATAGGAGCTACGCTAGCACCAATACAGATTCCTTTTTTCTGTATGAACAGACCGCCCTTAAAATCTACAAGGGTAGATGAAAGATAAGTGATCGAGGCTGACACCTGGCAAAAGTTAGTGGGCCAGTATTTGCAGCGACACCTGCAGTCCCTTGATGTGCAGGACCCCTGCTACGTTGCAAGCGCAGCTGCTGAGGTTGAAGTACTCAGCGACGGCATTCCCGGAGCCAACGCGTGGTTTTCTATTGACATCGAAGACTTGCTTTACAGCATCCCTCATGACGAACTATTTGTTGCAGTGCGTGAAGTGATTGAACAGAACGGCCTAGTTGCCTTCCAAAATGCTTGTGGCATCTCCATCGATGCGTTCTTAGAACTGCTAACTACTTATCTTTCATCTACCCTTGTAGATCTTAAGGGCGGTCTGTTCATACAGAAAAAAGGAATCTGTATTGGTGCTAGCGTAGCTCCTATCTTGTGCCAAATTTTTTTTAGCAAAGTTTGACAACACACTTTTAGGCTCTTTTCTTGACAAACGAGTGTGCAAAGTTTTTAGATATGTTGACGATTTCTTGATAATGTTAAATCTTTCACCGACTGACTCCTTGCATGAGGTTGTAGAAAATGTCTTAGAAGATT